>NW_028278071.1:0-300000 GCF_059751315.1 Micrasema longulum | reverse complement strand
ATTGAACATGTTTAGAAGAAAAAATTGTGTGCATATTCTGCTTTTCATGCAGAAAACTTAATTTTACCTTGTAGATAAAATTGAAAATTAATGTTAACTTCCCATTGTAATCGGGGCCCAGGGTAATGAGAACTTAAAATTTATCTTAATCATTTTAATTTTATCTACAAAATAAATAAAGTTAAATATATGTTTACATTGTTTTTAAACATGTTCAATTACCGGTTATCGACGAAGATACTTTGAATTTTCGTACAAATATGTATACACACTTTCGTACATGAATATCGATATTAGTTTATTCCGTCTCAGTATCTCTATATTCCAATGAAGATAGCGTTCATAATCGCGGCCCAGTTATCATTACCATTATCAGACATCGCCCAAAGATGCTTATTTTAAAATACCATGCCATGTAAAATAAATGTCAAGAGTTAAATAACATAACAACATAAAAAAAGTAATGAAGTACACTCATCAATTTTTCGCAATCAAAAATGATATATTTTTAGTGAACCTAATAAGGTCATTAAACATTTAAGAGCCTAGATTTTTAAGGTCATGTACGTGTGACAGATTACCTTTTATCGAGGAAAGTGACAGGTTAAGTGGTTAAAGATTTATTCCCCCAAAAAACCGATCAATCTTCCAGACTGGATACTAGATAGATTTCGATTTGTAATACTTTTGATATAAAATACATTATTTCGATGGTCTAGAAGACTAACGTGCTAAGTACAAAAAAAATGAGTTTGTACATTTTAACGCCAAATGGATCAAATGAGCTTGTCGTACCATTTGCACTCACTAAAACACTATTTTTTTATCTCTTCCCAAATCGTAGTTGCACATTCATAATAAGTGACATGAAAAAAAAGATAAAAAAGCAAATTGTTTAATTTTAAAGTGCTCTCCTAAAAAATAGCAATTACGTAATTAGCACGTTTGTCTTCTAGACATCTGGACCATCGGTTTAATGTTAGAGTAACCAATGCACTTATTACTTAATTTCATTAGAACATGTTTTTTAGCTTTATTTATTAGCTATTTTTATTTAAAATTACCAAAACTCTTGTAAAATAAATACAATATTTAAATAATATTTTGAGTATTTCCAAATATTTGTAGACATCATCTGAATCGACCCACTAGAAAGATTGAAATTTATTGCTACAGAGAAAGTATTTATGTTGAGAAAGGGATGGGAAGCCTAAACATTTACAGGGCTTTTGACCTGTCATCGGCTGGTTTATACGCCATGTAAAATTAATCGTCTTACCTATGTTTGCACGTAAACAAATAATGACAGGTCATGAGCCCAGTAAATGCCTAGACTTCCATATTTCCTTCTCTAAAATTTTCACCATCCCTGTTGTAATTTTTAAATCGTAATGACTCCCTAGGGAGTGAAATTTAGTCTTGTCTACAAACATTTGGACAGACTCAAAATATTGTAATAAAACCAACTGGTCCTAAAAGTTTCAAAATTTGAAAATTGTTTTCAGACGTCGCTTAGTTTGTTCAATAATTCGATCAAATTAATCACTTCACAAAAATATCAGCTCTTTAACTTTACTAAAGCCAACAGATTAAAGAAATATGAATATTCAAAGATAGGCGAAATGGTGAATGTTACACAGTGTGTAAAGTGGCCACTTAAACCAATCAATGACATATCATTACCTGTAAATGCCTAGAGTTCCATATTCATTCTCTAAAATGTTCTTCGTCTCTGTTGTAATTTGGTAAACGAAGTAATTGTAATATGTACATGTAAAAAAAATATATTATCAAGTGTCCTTGGCACAGGCAAGCCCAGTTAGGCCACGTAATTTTTATTTTTGTTTTTGATGTAAAAAATAAATTAATAAATAAAAATATCGAGCGAATATCAATCAGTTTTCATATAAATTATTCAAATGTGCGCGCTTACAGAAGCAAAAATTGTGCGTTTAATTTATTACATAAACATAAATTCAACACATTTACATATAATTATTAAGCATTCAAACGCACTGGGCACATACACATGTTTTTAAATTGAAAAAAAAAAAATATTACACAACCCTGACGTTACAAATTTGTCCGGGTGAAAAATAGCTGATACATCTCTCATGTTAAATGATAATGCATTTAATGTAACCAATCGCTGTCGGTGTTTATTTTGAAATTTTTGAATAGTTTCGGACATATTAAAGTGATTAGTTCAAAAAAATCAGAAAATAAAAAAAATCAAAAAATCCACTCCTGGGGATCAGTTTTGCATAGAGCTGTGTGCGTAAAATAAATATTTGCGTTCTTATGATTCACCCAAATATTTAATTTTGAGGGCCATTTTCAACGAGTTGTAAATAACTCACTATTAGAAACTGGGAATCAAGTTGGGGTAAAAGAAAAAAGATTAATAAAGAAATTTAAACAATTTTGAAGAATACTAATTGATAAAAAAAAATGTTCTCTAGAACTATTAGGTACTAGCTTCTCCTACCCATGAAATACAGGTGAAGGGCCGTGTATTAACATATTACAACAGAGATGAAGAACATTTAAGAGAAGGTTATATAGATGTCTAGGCATCTACAGGGTTTATGACCTGTCAATTTCTTTTCTATTATTTTCTTGCCATTGGGGGTTAGTGCCAAACAAGCTCCTGAAGTCACTGCAACCAATGTAGATCTATTATGATGGGTCCCCGTAAATGAATTCTCGCCTTCCTAACTTAAGTTTTCGAATACGAGGCGAGTGCTTTCATACTAATTGCTCAATCTCTTCTGAGCCGAAACCCAGCTATTAGGTAGGGAGGAGTGCTTTAATTTCCTCAGGTTTGGCTAACGGTCCAACGAGGATGCAGCTTCTTTTGTGATATAAAACACCACATTTACATAGCATGTGTAATGTATTTTATCATCTTCACTGCAGAACCTACATCTAGTAGTCTCCGATAGATTGAAAGAAAATGCGGTCGTATTTTTCTTCATACAACGTAGTCTTGAATTTGCTCTCTGGATTATGGCATTACAGCAATGATTTTTTCAACACTATAAATATTTATCATTGACGTGACTATCTTTTTTATTTTTTAGTAAATTGTTTCTTACAGGAGCTAGGACCATCCGAAAATCCTAAGAAGCTCTTAGTTTTAACTGTCGTTTTCGGACGTACGCTGTACAAATATGATAAATAATAAAAAAAAAAACGGAAAATGTACAAACACAGAAAATTTTATTTTTAAACTTTTTCTAAAAAAAAACACGAAAATCAGTTCAGTTTTAAGATGCGGAAAACGGGACAGTGAAACACCCTTTCCGCACCTAATAGTGCATCGGGCACTGAATTGGTACACCAATCACAACCTATCTTAATCATTTTTGTTACATGCTGGTATGATCAGTCTTACGCTTTAAGTACCAGTCCAGAGACTTTGAAATATTCTAGTGTGAAAACACCCTTTTAAATAAATATTTCATGTCAACCATGTCGGGAATCGACCCCGAGACCTCTTGCATGGTAGGCAAACACGCTGACCATTACACCGCGAGACCGACTTGTCAATTTTAGTTATGAAAAATCAAAAATCAGTCGAGCAGATGTCTTTTTCGCATTGCATCGGGGAGGCATTTGCGAGTGAGGGACAAAAAGACAATTTTTAAACACACGTTCGTCAAAACTCTTACTACCGCATATCCTCTTAATTCTAGTAAGGTGTCTATTCAATCTGCAGGAAGAAATACCTAGGTACTAAGTTCGCATTAGTTTGTATTTTTATGCAGATTTTATGATAAATTATTTTTGATCTATATTAAATGTATATCAAAGAATATCATATAAGTAATGTCATGCAGAAACCGGTAAATGTGTGATACAGATCTTAAATCAGATATTATTGTTAATGAATTAAAAGGATCTGGTTTTCATTGACCTAAATTTGATTCGCGTGAATGGAATTACATGCGATTACAAAAATAATCGTTAAAAAAACATTAAGAGTTGATTGTCAACGTAAGATAATTGGATTGTTTTTGACGGATACACATCTATAGAGATGGAGAAGTTTTCTAAAGCTCGGAAAGTGTTTCGGGCCTTCGACGTTCAGTAGGTAGGTGCAGTAGGATTCGCATTCATGTGCTCATCAGTTCGGATTTGTGGTACATAGTGGTTTTAATATATATATATATATATTTTATAAGGGTGGATCGATTCTGTATGGAGCAAAAAAAATATATTGAAATGCCCCTTTGCGGAAAAGATGTTCCATAGAATATAGAATAAGGTAAAACTTAAATAATTTTAAACATATTTTTTTAGGGCAATGAATTGTAAAAAATATACAATACATTTGACAAATTAACTATAAATTAAATACATGTAAATTTGTTCTTCCATATTGTCTCTACCGCTAAGATACGCCAGGAGGGCGATTGCGGTGGGAAGTAATTAGAGTTATCTTCAATTAACAACAAATTCAAGTAACATCGATGTTTTAAAACGAAAATAGATCGGGTTGTGGTTCTGTGGCTAGTGTCTCGGACTCACGGACCAAAGTTCCGTGGTTCGAATTCCACTTTACTCCAACTTGATTCCATTTTCTAATAGTGAGTTATTTACAACTCGTTGAAAATGGCCCAAAAAATGAAATATTTGGGTAAATCATAAGAACGCAAATATTTATTTCTCAAAAGAAAAAAAATGTGCATGTAAGTAAACGAATTTGAATCATCTTTGTCGATAACATGTAATTAAACATGATTTATATAAAAATGATAAAAATATACACATTTTCGTTAAGTAAATTTGATTTTACTTTATAGACAATTAAAGGTAACTCAGATAACTTAATGTTTCAATCGCCTTCAAGGCTTACCGTAGCGGTAGAGCAGTGGCGAGCGGTGAGTTTTTAAATTGGTAAGCTATGAAAATTCTGATAAAATGTCCATAGCGGTAGTATGGCATATAAAAAACAAGTCTATTTTATATTTAATAAATAATTCCTAAGAAATGGCTCCAGCGGCTAAAAGTTTCAGAAAAAATATTTTGTAATGTAGCACAAACATTTGATTTAAAAAAACATAATTGCAAAAAAAAATTTGGAACCCCTATTGATTCGAACCCCCGCCTACGTCATTAGAAAGCAACGACCCATCCGCGCAGCTATTTCGCGTTTTGGGCTGAGTGTCGAAAAAATAATTAATAAACTGGATAATTCATTAGCACACCGGTGCATCTTTGGTTAAGTCAGACTATTATAACTTGTCTTGAAATAAAACACTATTTCTTAATAAATGATAATAATTAAATAATTTAAAAGTATTCCTTACCGAGTACGATAGTTCACCAAACAAAACATAAATTACGTTTTAAGAATCATTGTTTCATCGACTTTTATATCACATTATTATTCACAAAACGACATTAGTTATACATATTATAATTCTTCATATATATTTATTCTTAACACTAGTAGCGTTTTTAAAGTTTAAACGGATACTGAAGAATAACCTACAATATTCAACTGTCATCGTAAGCACAAAAACGAATTACAATAAAAAAACAATTAGCGAATCTTTGTTTTTTAAAACCCACCAAAGGATTTATACTATATTATGGATTCAAATGTCAATTCGTTTCGATTAAAGTATCAAAATATTTATTTATTTTAAAGCAAATTTACTTTCAAACCACCGAAACATAAGTATGATCAATTACTTACTTATTATTGTAACTTCCGTGTTAAGACATATAAAATGTATTCGTTATCTCTTTCTCACACATAACGAGTGCGTATATTGTTACCTCCCTTAGACTGTCGTAAGTCAAATTGATGTATTTTAAAGAATACTAGCCCTTATGAAAAAGTATTGAAATACTAAATTGCACAAATGAAAGCTGCAAGATTTTACTGTAATCGCAAGTGTAATTTTTCGAACGAGATTCTAACGCTTTAGGTTAAAAACGTATTTGAATTAGTGATTTTAAAGTGAGCAGAGTAATCTCGTGTAATCCAGTAGTAATAATTTTGGCCAATAGAGGCGCAATTGGTCGCTGTATGGAATAAAGGAATATTATATAAATTTACTTACCCAAGAAAAATAATATATTTTTTTGGTGATGTGTTTTTTCCTAATAATACTACAGTATTATAAAACATTACTTACGATGTCAAAAAAATATGGTAAGCTGCATGTAATCGATTATAAGGAGCATTCGCCCCTGCGGTAGAGACAATTGGAAAGAATAAATTTATCGATCACTAGACTAGGAGGCCGGCAAAAATCTATATTTGGGCATTAAAATAAATGTTTAAAAAATATAAACATTTGTAAATATTATACATGTTAATTTATTGGGTGGAGTTATCGTATGGTATTATTAAGTTGATTAACGTAATAAATGTCTCAGTAGACTTACAATAAATACATCATATAATATGTGACCATGTACATATGTAATATTATACAACGTGAGCACTGCAAGGTCATTGTGGTGCCATATCAAGGTAAAAAGTATTAAGTTGATAGGGTCCAGACTGTCCAGAGCGGTCACTAGTTGGTATATACGAGTTTATATACCTAGGCTCATATTATATTCTTTGTCTGCCGTCAAAATGTCTCTTGATAGTCTTGATCCGTTACAATTGCCTACACGGTGTTCCATACATACATCACTTTCCATCTCTGTCACAGTTGTTTGCTATGGAAAAAACATATATGTATGGGTATTCAACTTACCTTTACGGTCTTTATAATGACAGCCCTAAATTAAAATGGTGCGCTTTGAATTCTAAGTAAGAATGTGATTTAAATTTATTTCAACAGAGAGGGAAAACATTTTTAAGAAGGGAATATGGAAGTCTAGGCATTTATAGGGCTAATGACCCGTCAAAAAACCCCTCGGCAAAAGCGAAGAGCGGCGCGGAGGACGAGCAGTGTTGCCAACCAACAAAATGTCCGGTCAGGCGTGGCAACCTCACAAATCAAAATTAGCCAGTTTCTACTTACATGCGATTCTTCTGGCTAAAATACATTGAAACAAATTATCGGCTCAACCAAATATATAACTATATAGAATAAATAACAAAAAATTTATGAACATTCTGTAGTTTTGATAGCACTTAAATATTTCATGAAATTACATCGTGTGACCTAAAAAACCTTAAACAGTTTCGCTTAAATAATATTAAAAATTTAAACAATAACAGCAGACAAGATTGTCGCTACTATCTACCTATTGTAAACACTGATATAGGTAAGTACTATGGATATTAATTAATCGTTTGTAAATTAAACAATGTAACTTCTAAACTGCACGCCACATGCTATATTGGAATTACTTTCCTATACATGTACCTCGTTACCTAACATAACAACAATAATTGAAAGATAATTGAAAATCTCGCCTTGAGCATTTTTAATTCATTACGATAATCGATAAAGTAACACGTTTTGTCACGTGACAGCAAATGCGAAATTAAATACAGGTAATTGTTTGCAAACATTTAGACTTATTTATACTGTTGATTAAATCATCCCCCATCCCTAATTTCACTGAGAAGTAATCTTCAATTTTCTGTAAATAATAATCGAATTTTCGCCATGAAAAAAATTATATTCCTTTAAATTTTTTTTGGAACATGTTCAATTAAAGGTTAACTGCGAAAATACTTAAATTTTTTGAACAAAAAAATACATTTTATAACTCTACTAACTATCCATTGAAATTTAGACCAACAAAAAACCATCACGCCGTTTCCCAGTAAGAGTAGGCAGAGAGGATAGAATGCCACGTCACTCTATCTTTGCATACATATCTCGCTTCCTCTACACCTCTTCTCATGCACGTGCGCCGATTTTTCCGACTTTTGACATGTCTGTCTTCAAGTATGTGTTGGATTTGGTCATGCCATGTCTTTCTTGGTCTTACTCTATTTCTACATCCTTCAACATTCCCATAGACCAAGGCCCGTATTACAAAGGGAAGTTTACAGAATTATCTTCAATTGTCTATAAAGTAAAATCGAATTTTCTGTATGATTTAATTAGTCTTTTTGTTTATTTAAACATGTTCAATAATCAAATGCGGATATGGAGACTTATAATTTTTATTTAAATATACACAGTTTCGTAGATAAAATTTGATTTTGCATTACTGGCAATAATTGAAGATAACTCTGTTAACTTGATTGTAATCGGCGCCCTTGTGTTTTAAGTATAACAATCTTAAAGTATTTTCAGCACTCACATCGATAAGGGTTTTAGCTATTTTACTTTAAAAAACAACAAATAAAACCATTGAATATTTTTTTATGTTCAAACATAAGGCATGATATTGAATTGTTCACGGTACGAAACACGAGAAACGAGCTAATAATAGATAATAATCCAAGTAAATTATTTCTTGATTTCCATATTTGTTTCTCAAAAATATGAATAAAAAAAAATATCTATTAATCCTGTTTACATTTTTGAATTGAAAAAAAGGGCTCAAGATACGAGTGTAAAAGTTTTTTTTTAAGCAGTAATATTAGCATTTTTATAATTTACCCAAAAATTTAAATTTTGGTGGCCATTTTTAAAGAGTCGTAGATAACTCACTATTAGAAAATGGAAATTGGGATGGAATTGTTCGAACCCCCCTGTACCCCAAGAGTTGGGGTACACGGGGGTTCGAACCTCGGACATCTGATTCGTAAGTCAGCAACACTAGCCACAGGGTTACAACCCGAGATAAATAATTTATTTATAGTTATCAAAGCAAATAAACATAAATAAGTAAAATAATTAAGTACTTGTAGATAGGGTAAAGTCCTTTTTTTTTGTTTTATTTAAAAATAAACTAAGCATATATTTTCTATCTTTATTATAAAGTCAAATAAATACGGTAAATACCTAATGTTTTTTTTAAATATGACCGTTAGACAACAAACATACAAAAAATAAAAAGTTTTGTAAAGAAAGTACAATACTGTATTTTGAGATTTTACTGCTTAAACAAAAAATAAAAAAAATTGTTTAAAAATATTTTTTTTTATATGCAAATACATGTATAATATATTTTGCTTTATAGTTACACGTTTTTTTAATGTTTTTTATTTTAGACAGTTGTACAAATAAAATTTTAACACCTAGTTATACTTTAACTGATAAACAATATATTTACAAAAATAATTCCAAAAACAAAACATTGTCATAAAATCCAGACGCTTTCCGATGACACTATATCTACTTACATGTATGTTTGTTTCGTCGACGAAAAATCATGGACATCCCACGAAACGATGCGATAGACCCAGCATCCCTTATCTTTTTTAGAAACTCATTAAACATATTTAGTCTTTTATGATACATATTGTTTTGAGTTGCGTGGATTCTTGTTTTGGGGAGTCAAAAACCTTCACCTTTATTTGTAGAATAGCGATGAATTTCGTTATCATGCTGAATATGACTAAATATGACATATTGTATTCAGGCAATAACGTATTTTTAAATTTAAATATTAAAACTAAAGTATTTAAAATTACTCTTTGCTTATGTGATCAAAAGAGATAAATATATTAACTTTTTAATATACATTTATTAAGCTGCTAGGTATAACAATATCAACATATTTTATCATTTATTTTGGTTACATTTTACAAGCTTCTTGCATTTCAGTTGGTGTAAATAAATAAAAATGGGGCTACAAAGTTATACTCTGAGCAAGACAATTTAAACAACTAAGAAAATAAGATAAATGAAATACAAAAGAAAGTATTAGAAGGTTAAAGATTAAAGAAGGCAGAACATGGAATAAAAAAAGTAAATTAAGAGCTTTACATAGAATAAGCATAGCCCACGGGCTTACTTAATTTCATGATTTTTTTTGATATTTATAACATGAATTTTGTAGTTTAACATTTCAATAAATGTGAGTAAACAATTGTACATAACCACTTACCTACTTTTATATGTCTACCGGTTTCGGAACGAACCTGTCTCATTGTCAGGAAACTAATTACACTACATTCAAATCCAACTACACACCTTCAGTGGGAATCGGAAAAACAAGATTGAAAGTAAATTAAATGCTATCAAACTGCTATCTCTAAGGTGAATGGGTGGAAAAATTATGTATGATCGGTGCACAAATTATGTCGAGATCTGTGCATTATATAAGGCTACGGCTTAATATCGACAAAATCAAGAAAGGAGTATTGCGTTGGTTTGGCAATGCATAGCACATTGACAGCGAATGAACGGAAAAAGAATTCACAGTGCAAATGTTGATGGATGCAAAAAACGTAGAAGACCGAAAAAGACATAGCATGACTAAATTTAACAACTATTTTAAGATGGACATGTCAAAAGTCGAAATAATCATCGAGCGTGCATGAGAAGATGTACGAGGAAGCAAGGTATGTAAGCAAAGACAGACTTATGTGGCGTTCTATCCTCTCAGATTATTTATTTAAACATTTTATATGCATATTTTTATTTTAATTTTATTTTATTCAGGAAATCAACAGTTCTACATACATATTTTAAGTAAACAAACAGATATAGTGTATAAACTCAGAACTAATAACAGATTTCCACATAGTATACAAAGTTAGTAAAGAAAATATATTACATATCAAATAAATACATACAATTTATACATATAAAAATGTTCTTTTCATGTACTCAATAATCAAAGATTTTTTTAATATTAATTTTAAGAACATAAAGTTACTGTAAATTGGGAGGGATTAGGACAAGAATGCTTGAAGAGAGGATAAAGAGGGGAGGGGAGATGTACATATTTATTATTATAATGTCTACTAAGTTACATAATGCATTTTTAGTCTAAATTTACAGTTTAAATACATAAGGGCGGGTATTTTATAATATTTTCACTATGAAACAAACCATTAATAAACATCTATATTTTTTATGAACTAAAAATTGGCTAAATATCTACAGTATAATATGAAGAGAGGAGAGGATAAAGAGGGAAGAAAAATGGGAGGAGAAAAGGAAAAACTGAAATATTCAGGAAGTAACATTTTATTTTTGATTTGAATCTTAGTAAAGAAGGGGTCTCTGACATTAGTGGGTAGATTATTCCATAATCGAGTAGTTACTACTGTGAAAAAGGGGGCAAAAAAATTAGAGCGGTGAATAGGTATTGAAAGGGTTCTCTCGATACTAGAGCGAATAAATAGCCCATGTTGTGATAGACGTTAAAAGAGCTCTCTCAGATAAACAGGCTAAGTGAGATTATTTCAAATATCTATTATACACATTATTGTATTTCAAGACACTAGTACTTTGGGTATATTGTGTCCAAATTCTTATTTTATTTTATTAGAGATTTGTTCAGCTATTAGTGGAAAAAGTAGAAATATACTATCCATACTACTGGCAATGAACAAAAAAACAATAATAAGATAAGAGATGGTGGCTTGATAATAAATTTTATTGTTTTAAAAAGAGTTTATTATAAACAAATTTTAATTTAAAAAAATATATAAATACTCTCTTCAAGCTTAAACAGAGTTTATTTAATAAGATAAAGAACATTTTAGAGAAGAGTAGAGAATATAGAAGTCTAGGCATCTACAGGGCTTATAATCTGTCAGTGGCCACTTTATATGCTTTTCTAAAATGTTCTTTATCTCTGTGGACATACGAGTATATGTTAATATTAACAGCTCCCAAGGGAGTTGAATCCAGTTCTTGTCTGCAAAAATTTGGACAAACTCAAAATATTCTAGAGTTTATTCAGTTTGATGGATATATCAATAGCGGCAACGGCAATATGGGGGTTTCAATCTGTCTACAAATATTTGAACATCTAAAAAGTATTAATGGTAAAATTATTTTTAATGGGTGGGTTAGGCTTACACACGGTCATAATACAAAACGCGTAATGTTCTGCTTTAGTACAAATTTAGTACACAGTAAAAGTTTCCAAAGACAGAGAAAGTAAAATGCACACCTAACTAGGTATAGTACCTCAGAAGTTTACTAAATGTAGGTAAGTGGTCCAGTCTTTATAGGTCTACCTTCAACGGCCGTTTTGTATTGTACATGAACCATTTTTTTGCCTTTATCCTTATCACGTTAGCGCCGCGATTATGAACGCTATCTTAATCTGTACATATCGAGACGGTACACTTTTCTGTACTATCTGAAAATTTAGTCCGCGTTCCATACTTAAAGAAAATTTCAAAAAGTTCTAATTTATATTTTGAATAGTCTTCTGTGATATAAAGTGCCCACTTCAAAGCGATTTTAAACTCTAATGAATCCCAATTCAAGCAAAAAATGCGTGCTTGAATGACCAAGACGGAATGCTTAGCGATTGTCTGTATTTACCTACTGAGCGATTACAAAGCCTGTTCTCCTAACGTCTCGATATGTACACTCAAGAAGATAGTAAAAACAGATGGAAAAAATATAATAACTTAATTTATTTTTGAAAGGGGCAATATTTTACACCCAGATGCTCTTAAATGTTATTAGGGCAGAATCTAGCCACATTATCTGCGCATCAAGGCGTTTGTTTTAAAAACTGAAAGTTATGTCAGAATTCATTTCGACTTCAAAATTTACTAATATCTCTCTCATATTTTTAATAGGCTTTTAAGAAAAAAAGTTCCAGAATCAAAACGATTAAAAAATTGAATAAATTAGTACGTTTACGTACTAAGGTACGTTCAAACCTATCCAAATTCATCAATCACAAATACATTTAATTTATGATAAAGTATCTTTGAATGATTGACGCCAATAATAATAATTATTTATTACTAGATCTAAATTTATTCCAACGGAGACAAAGAAGTCTAGGTATCTTCAGAGCTTATGACCTGTCGTTGGCTGGTTTAAGTCACCACTTTACACATTGTGTAACCATCCTGCATATGTTTAAACATTCACATTCCTTTCCTCTTTCATCTGTTAAGGGCACATCACCCGCGCGTGGGAATTTTTTTTTCGTAAAAATTGTCCAGACTACTAACGCATACAATTGCAATTTTTGAACACACACTGTTTCACATTGCACCAAGAGTCACATAGATTCTTACTTGGCAAATTAATTATTTCTATCTCATGAAATTAGATTATCCTAATCATTTAAATACTATTGTTGGTTTTCAATTTTTTTGAATTAATAGGTTTGAATCATTTGGCCAGTCGAGGGGTGGTATAAGTTCTGGTATCGGGAGATCGGACTTGTTTCTTCCGGTTTACTAACAAGCTAATGAACTAACATACCCTATCGCCGTCAGAATTGGGAAAATCAGATTGAGGGTGACAGACAAATTGACTGCATTGAAAGCAGTAAATGTAAATTAAAAAAATAAAAACAATTATTTTTTTGAAAAATAATGAATTTACCATTCATTACAGCTAAAAAAATATTTTTGAAATGTGCGGATCTGAAAAGAAGCCACAAATTTTTTAAACAGATCCGGGTAAGTTGGTGGGGCAGGGCTTTCCATGTTGTTTTTTTTAAGGTAAAAGAGCTGAAATCTTTAGCATGTGGGTGAGATTCACCCGGTTGGACCAATACTAGGCAATGCATGAAAAAAAAACTTTTTTTTTCACTGGTTGGTTAATTCAGTAATACAGCTCACCCACCGCATACCGCACACCGCATCTGAGGACATAAGTCTTCTTGGCGATGCCCCATACACGGAAAATTTGCTCGTTGTCAAACGAGAAAAGCTGCCCGAAGGAGCTCTCTGAAATCCGGTAGCCTTAGCATCTTTGTGCTGAAAGAAAGTAATCCAGAAGTACATAATATGTACTTCATTTAATTGAAAAGAGAAGGAAGTGAATTCTTCACTGACTGGAATTAAATTGATTGGACATGATCAATTCGCCAAAATGATTACAAAACTTTTGAAAAGCCTTGAAATTCTTTTTAGAAGCCACCAGATCTGTATATCCGACAGGACCTATAACAGGGCCACGGATAGTAGCGAGAAGCTCCATTCAGTAATCATAGAGAAGAGGAAAGGGACAAGACCACATGATGTGTTCAGAAGATTGGTTAGGATATCCGCAGCAGCACGAAGGGGAGTCGACAATATTAAAAACACATAATTTTTGATTAAATTTACCATGACCTGATAAAAACTGCGTAGTCCAGTGATCGGGGATAACCCAAGAAGATTCTAAGCGCTGACGGATTGAAGGAAAAAATAAAGGTAACCCTCCCTGAAGGGGAAGATTCCCATCGCGATTGCCAAGCATTAAAAAGAGCATTGAAAGTTATTTTTTTTATATTCGATTGAGACATAATTTAGTAATACAATGCTTTTTCAACATTTGGATATACTCAAAACATTGTTGACTTCATGATTTATTTGGAAACGAAAATAAAATTATTCGCTTTCAACCGTTTATACGCATCACTTGTCTATATAAACATAATATCATGTTTCTCGGAGTGGTCCGACTTTCTCATTAATCATCTGTTCAAATAAAAGAGCATCTTTACTTAACGTCACATCCTTTCTATAAAAAATATGTGCTAAGCTCCCAGAAGCAATTCATTATGAGCTTTCTCATAAAGCTCATATTTCCCAATCAATCTTATTAATTTATTACCTCATCGTGTATGGAATCACTTATATTTCCTTCTTATGAAAATAACACGATTATCCATCAAAGGAAAAACATAGTTATCATAGAAGCGGAACAGCCAAAAGTGATAAGGTCAAAATATAAGAGTTGCAACAAAATCAAGAGTTTATATCATCATCATCGTCAAGCCCTAATCTACATCTGGTGATGCAGAGGGCACCGCATTGGTGAAGTAAATGCAGTGTATCTCAATCATGTCTTACAGGTGATCAGTCTTACGATTTAGAAATCAGTCCAGGTGGACGTACCCATTTACGCTCATTTGGTATGACATTACTTTCATCGCCTGAGATGTTCAGAGCTTGTGTAATATTTCCATCCAAATTTTCGGGTTTAACTGGATTTGAACAAATGAAAAAATTTTTTTTGAACCGTGTAAAAAAAATGTTTTGATGTATGTATATAATAATATGTCAATGGCAGCTACGTATACTACCGTATCCTACAAAATGTCAAATATCGTTTTTTAACACTATTGTGTAGACAATTAAATTTACCTTAAATCCCTTTATTCAAAATGTTTATATCTCCAAAAACAAACAAAAAACATGCGCCGTAAACGTATAACAACAAACGACTATATTGTGTAAAGGCGAACGTGGCGTCGTGTATCGTATGTATCACTTACAATTTATTACGCTGTCAGAGTGCACGTTGTATCGTTTGCGTTACACACATACAAATGTTATAATAAAAGCAAAGAGTAATTTTAAATACTAAGGTGGTAATATTTAAATAAGTAAATATATTATTGCCCGAATACGTATTTTGTGATGTTCAGCGTAATAACGAAATTAATCGCTACCCTACAAGGGGAGGTGAAGGTTTCAGACTCCCCAAAATACGAATCCGTAAAACTCAAAACAGTCTATAGCATAAAGGACTTAAGATGTTTAGTGAGTTGTCTATTAGTCTGAATATTGTCTATTATCGAGAATATTAGGTATGTTAGGTCTATCGCATCGTTTCGTGGGATGGAGATGATTTTTGTTAAAAACAATCATCCATATAGGTAGATAGAGCGTCATCGGAAAGCGTCTGGATTTTGTAACAATGTTTTTTTTTAAAATTATTTTTTGTATATTGTTTATAAGTTAAGGTATTACTAGGTGTTCAAATTTTATTTTAACAGCTATCTAAAATAAATACATTAAATCATATAGTGTTTTGATAAAAATGTATTGATCGTCCAAAAAAAAGGAGTCAAGATGTCATTTTTTTGTATGTGATATAAAAAAGTATCCAAATTTAAGTTCTCGACCTGGAGAATAATACGACTCAAATGATAATTATTAAAACTTTAAAACTATTGCATGAAATACATACGACTATGTACGTTGTTTTTTAATAGAATAAAGTGGGTTATGTAACACATACGGTCATTAAATTCAATTAAAAAATAAACCAATATATCGTAAGTTATACATACGCTCATTTGCATGAATACAGATTCCAAGTAAAAAAATCGTAAGTACATAATATATGGTCATTTGAACCGATAAGGATTCCATGTTAAAAAAATGTTTCACCGAACATCAAAAAGTATTGATTGTAAACATTATTTTTAAATGTGATTTGAAAACACAGAATAAGTATAATATAAAATTCAAATTGATAGCTTAAGAATTGTAACTTATGTGAATAAAAACATTTTATACAACCCCCCTGAAAAGTTCATGTTTTTAACATACGATAGTTTACGCAGCTGTCATCGATATGATAAAATTTTATAGATAAAATATTAATGACCCGTATACTGTCTATTGTTAATAATTATGTTAGATGTCCTAGATTCAATTACCGGCAGGCTAGACGTGAAATATTGGTATTAAAGGTGGTTCTATAAGGCAATTTTTAATTATTCTTGGACGGGCACTCGAAGGGTGAGATTTATCACCTTACCTTTCATGTGACAAAAATGATCCAGATACGCTACGATTGATTGTTTGGAGGGTGCGAATAAGGAAACGTTGATGATTATTTGAATAAATAAACCTACAGTAATATAAATAATTTAATAATAAAATAAACCTAATCAAATCAAATACCAGTATTACGTAATTAAGAATAATAAGGATTGTCTATAATAAAGTTTTCCTAAAACTATATCAAGTGTTTCATGTGTATTATTTGTATTTTGATGTGGGATTAGTCATTACTTAAAGGTCATGACTGCGTAATTTATATTGTGAGAAGACCAATTAGAAGAAATTAGACCGTATCCAAGTTTTCCAAATGATCAAAAGCTCAAAGGTAGCATTTATTTCTTAATGGCTTCTATAATTAAACTAGAAATGTACAGCTTTGTCCGAATTCTCACGTATTCACCTTTTTGTGACAGCTGGTAGTTGGAATTTCAGCTCAAAAGATACACAGAAAATACATTACACTTGGTATAAATAAAATTACGTTTAGAGGCTTAGACCCTTATAAAAAAAGTAATGTAAGGCATTTCATTTCATAAAATTTACGGCACATTATACCGTTTATAAATTGTATAAACAGACGGCGACAAAAAAAGTCCGCATTCATGAAATCTTATAAAAATTGATTTTTAGTTTCAATGCGAAATTAATTCTATTATATCATACCAAAATGACCCCTTTCTTCTGTTTTAAAATGGTACACTATTTGACGATGAAAAATAATTTGACGAATTTATTAAATGTTTGACGTTTACATTATGCCTGATTTTTCTAAATCATTTAATATTAACTAAAAACTAATAAATATTTATTGTACTTGCATACCCAGGGTGTTCTTTAAGCCCTGTCACATCCGAAACCACGATGATCAGTATGAGCAAGAATACATATTGGCACATTAAAATACATTTTTAGAACGAATAAAATTTAAAAAATAAAATATTTAAAAAAAACAAATGGCTGCTAACTTCTGCAGGGGAGAGACAAGGAGGGGGAAGGGGGGAGTCTGCCACACCGTTACCACGCGGCCAACCCCCCCTCGCTTCTCCCCTGCAGAAGTAACATTTGTTCTTTTTAATATTTTATTTTTACAAATTTTATTCGTTCTAAATATTTTTTTAAATATGCCAATATGTCTTCTTGCCTTAACTGATCATCGTGTTTTCGGATGTGACAGGTTTAAAAGAACACCTTGTATATGTATACAAAGAGAAGAAAAAAATAGTATTTTGCTGTCCCAACCTTCGTTTTTACAATAACAGAACTTAATTTAGGCATCAATAAGAATAACTTAATAAATTATTGACATTTCATGGTCCGTATATTTGTAATAAGAGTAGTTTTTGTAGGATTTCATCGTGGTTTCGGATGTAACAGGGTTTAAAGAACACCCTGCATATGTATGACCACAAAGGAAATGCTTCAAATATTAATGAATTAAATAATATTTATTGGATTCTAATACCACTGGAATCAGTAAACGGTCGAGTGGGCAAGGTGAAAAATTGAAATTGAAAGAAAAAAAGGTCTTGAAATTCACATGCCATTATCGTCAACAAAACTCTGCTTTTTTATTGTGTCCTTATACTTGGTGTTCAAACAAAATAATGAGTTTTCCAAACCTGAAAATAACTTTATCTTTTGAGTCATTTAAACATTTTCCCACGGCCTTTGGAGCTTTGCAAACAAATCAGGCGTAAAATTCCTGCGATTATTTTTAATCTCCGTTAACTTTTCACTAATATTTTACATAAAATTCATTTAAGCTCACGGCGCAATCCGTAGTCAGTAGTCAGTAAGTAGTCACAAAAAATATAAAATAGAATGCTTAAAATTAACACGAGATTTTGGGTAAGCAGCGTTATAACGACATGGCGACTAAGGGCTCTTTTGCAGAACTGTCTAGTGGCGAACTTTTTTCAATAAAGACGCGCCATGAGGGTCCTGTTTTCATCTTCCTGTAAAAACCAGATACTAGTATAAAAAACTAAATATGATGCAAGAAAAAATTGAAAACAGAAATTTAAGGTATATGTATTGTATAATAGAATAATCCATGTTTCTAATTTATTTTAAATTGAATCTTGAAGGAGGGCACACATATTATTAAAAAATAAAAACTATGAATTATTAGGCCGTTTTTGATAATGTATCACAGCGTATATAAACTCCCATATCTATCTCCTTTTCTCTCGCTAAATTCAATCCTGTCCCTTTCACACCTACATGAAGATTCCAAAAATCAAATTGATACTTTTATTTGTCACCTGAAGTCTGTGTCCGCTTTGATCTCGATCGAAACAGGTACGTGTTTTATCGCTAATTCATTTTAGCTACGAAAACGAATAGTGCAATTCGTAATATTTATTTTAAAACAAACCATAGCGATAAATATATTTAGTAATAAACAAAAATAAAGGATCTTGCTATCGCTAAAACAAATTTACTGTGATAAAAAAACAAAGCTATAATAGTTTAGAGTTTTGCCAGTTCGGCTTACGTCGCGTCGGTAACTCGAACCGTGTGAACTTTCTTTATGGGGTAGGAATACTAAGAACACGTTATTGTTGTAATGTCGGCCGTTACGTGTACGTATAACGTATAACATGATGCACATAAATAACGAAATGCCGGTGTTGTTTTTAAAGCCCTGGATTTATTACATTGTACAGTGTACATTATACGGAGAGGTGGCGAAAACGGAAGACGAAGGGCTCTAAAATGCTAATACGAAGACTCTGGGAAGATGTGATTTTAACTTAAAGCAAAATTATAGTTTTTATGATATTACACGAACGACATAGTGAATGCAAAATTTAACCAATAAAAGTCAATACAAATACTTTGATACAAAATATTAAATATATAAATCATCATCTTCATTCTTGGGGGTATTTCACCACCCCCTTGTAAATCCTGATTAACAAAACGTAAGTTAAAATTAGATACCCGATTTAAATGATATTTCCAACCAACCTATTTCGCCATTGAAATAATGCTAAATCAACTTTTTGACCAGTTAATCAAGACATTTGTATGGCAACACATTCGCTGAAAGCCATGACTAAAAATCTATGCATTTGCAGTAAAAAAATCACGCATCTTTCAAATTTCATATTCCACATTTCCACGCACACCTAACAACTCCGTCATTGCTCAGTTATTACGTTTAATTTAGTTGGTTTCATAAGTTTTAGATATATCGCAGTATTTTATATGGAATTGAAAATTATAATAAATAATTAAAGTTACTTTTTATGGCGTTTGTTAATGTATCTATAGTATTTCCTTCGTAGCTCGTTTTAGTTATGGTTATTATTTTTCTATTTTAGTATTTTCTCTTTAGCTTTTTCAGTATCTTTATATCAAATATAATTATGATCATAGTTTTTCTTAACTTTGGTTTATTTTAGTTAAATATGTCAGAACGCAGAGAAAGGAATAACATGGAATAACAAAGAAAGGAATAAATTTTACCAGGGATGAATGTTATAAGTTGATTACTGACCGTTGTTAACTGTCAAAACTCGAAATACAATTCAGCTAGGTTACGAAATCGCGTGGAAATAAGGTTTCCATATACAAGCTTTATTCTAGTTTAATTATATTTTGTTGATAGAACACCGACCTTATATAACATATAATATTTTTTCTCAAATAACTACTTTGATTATAGACGGTTTTCACGGCGATAAAAATTTGAGCAGAGCTGTCATGACGATAACGCAACCGACGCCTTTTTTAAATGTGATTTAAACAGAGGAAATACCTTTGGATAACTTTATCGACGATTTAAATGACATTAACATTTATTTTGCGATAATCAGAGATTGTGAAATAGATTTTCAAACTTAAATGCTATTTAGCAGGACATTTAAGCTCATCAGGTTTTACAAAGAGATGGTCAAATACTACCTCATTCTCATAGCACACTCTTAACTCCGATCCACAATTGTTCCTTCTGTAACTCAATTGTGGAATCATTTCTCATCCACTATCAAAAATGTTTCTACCATAGCTCTGTTAAAATCACGCCTGAAGAAACATCTCCTTTTTCTTCTTTAATCTCTCTTATTTTCCCCTTTCTTTATTCCGTTTTGTCTTAAAGACTAGGATCGCTATGAATTAATTTATACACACATATCGCTTGTTCTATTTATGGATGTATTTTGTTTGATTATTTTACTTTTTATCCCACACGCTTTTATACTTTCATGATATTAATAGCACCTTTTTTTTTATTGGTTGGTAGAAATAGCTATTTTACAATTAGCTCGCCAATGTACTAATATGTACTCGTATGTACAAGAAGTAAAATAAATAAAAAAGATTAAATTTCGCAATTCATTTGATTTGATTTATGTCAATAAATATATTTGAAAGAACCTACTACTAAAAATAATTACGATTCAGGTAACCCTTTTGTTATAAACAAAAGTGAAATAAATTCTTGAGCTTTTGTAAATTCCATGTTTACAGGGTACAAGTGTTCGTTATTATGCAAAGGTTCTTTTTACGGTTTTGAGTGAGGGTTTATAGCCAAATCACTATTTCATTACTAATCTAAAGGGTGATAGTTCCTAGAAGGAGCTTTATTAAGCTCTACTTTCCATCGAAAATAAAGAATGCTAATCCGGAAAATTTACGACATGAATTTTCCTTCAGAGTAAACAGTCCATGTAACAGTTACGTGACCCGTGAAATTCTGCCTGAAACAGAGTTCTGATGTATCAACAAGAAAACATATTAAATCTGCTAATAATAATAAGCTTTTAAATTACGTTTTAAAATGTACTAACGGCTATTTTTGCATTGTGTAATTGGCATCACACTTATTTTTGACATACCCCTATACGTAATAGCTAATACCTATTTTTTTATTATTTATTTATTTACTTAAGTTAGTTAATATTACATCATTATTTAAATATACCTGAAGGATTAATACTTGTTGATTCAGAGTAAGCTTTTGCCCCATAGAAAAAATATTTCACTAAACGTCTTTATAAACTCTTCGTTTTCCCATTTTTCAAATATTAAGCATTACTTTTGATTTCTTTAATTTTATCTTACATTTATAAAATTTACCATATCCATTTCGTCACGATTTTAAAAAACAATATATATTTTAGAAAAATATTAATCTATAATATAAATGTGTTCACCATAAGACAAACTAATAAATACAAACCCTATTTTTCACTTTTTTACTCTGATAATTCAACCAATGATGCGTCTTATGGTCCGACGCGTCATGTAATCCAAAATATTTTATTTTTTTTGTAAAAAAAGACACAAATTTTGAGGTGCGTCAAAATAAATATTTTTATCAAAAAGTATTTCGTTGAAGAATCTTCAATTGTATTTTTTTGATTCCGTGACCTTAAAATATTTAGAAGTCAATTAACGCATATATAACTCAGTTAAAACCTTATTTATCTCGGGAAATATAGTGCTCAAGTTGAAGTTAATCAGGGTGCTGCTGTGGATGAGGGAAGAGGGCTTGGGAGGGGTCCGTGGCCCACTGCGGTTGACAGGAGGAGGGGGGGGGGTGGGCTGCTGCCCGGGGTAGGGGTGCATCTGGCGCGAACAACGACGCATGCGATTTTTTACATTTTCAACTTTACATGACAGCGGTTTAATTTTTAATCTGACACTTTATGGCGTAACTTGATAAGCACAAAAGTAAATCCTTTAACACTTGGGTGAGTTATAAATATATTTATTTTTTTAAACCTGGAATATAAAGTCTTATTATTTGATCTTTCTTTTACTGAACCATTCATAATTTTCGTTGATTTAGCCGTGCGCGATTTTTATATAAATTTGTATAAAAATATAGCCTGATATAAAACGCCGGATAGACGTCGCGTCGCTTGAGGTATTGTGGATACATCTACCTACGAAACACGTGTATTTGTGATTCGTATATAGTCCCTCTCCTTAACTTCAAACCGCAGTAATATAAGTAATGTTTTTGCATTAAAATATTAGCGGTTTTGGGATGACAAGAAAATACGTATATTAAAATGTATATTTAATAATTTATTCTATGTTCAAAGTTTGAGTTGATTCAGAATTCTATTTAATCGTTTATAGTTGATAAATAGCGACATAAGATTTCTGGTTGAATTGTCTCGGTAGGAACAAACTTTTAACAACTGGCTAGAGAACTTTTCAAACGAATGGCTTAAGAGTGCAGTGAGTATTGGAAATAGTACCTACGTGAACTTTTTTAATTCCCCTAAGAGTATCGATATTTCAGGCTTATTTTTTTTTGTTTCTGAGAAGTCTAAGCTTCGGAATACGTTTCATTTACGCTAGTGAACATTATTTAGTGGCAAGAGAGCATTTAACTTGTATTTGGCCATTACATGTTTTATGGTCTTCAACATTCCATGACCGTAGAAATAATTCCTTCGTGGGCCGCTTTTAAAAATGCCTAAAAAATTATTATATTCATATCCTTAGTACCCAAACCTCCCTTAATTATTTATTTTTTATTTCTTTTCTTTCCTGAGTTCTCTAAATATTCTCTTGCTGTCTCTAATTGATCCTACATTCGTCAGCATATACTCGTAATGTAGACAACATAAGTATTTTTATTGATTTGCACACCCACTGAAAAACAACTAAATAATGAAAAACAACTAAGTAATTTCAAAATAAATATATATACAAAATTTGATCAGGTAAAAAAAAATATATTACAACAGAGATGAAGAATATTTCAAAGAAGTCTGGGATTATTTGTTTATAATACATAAGGCCTAAGCCAATTACAACAGTTACATAAAGAAACCTAATAATATGTAGAATAAACTAAACTAAAAGAACATAAAGCTATGTAGCAAAGATATTATTATTAATATTATTTGCTGATATATTTATTCATTCAAAATTACACTCGTTTAAATATTAATGAACTTATTAAGGTTTTTTAGTCTGTGCCTGTGTCATGCCATAATAATTAACAATAAAAAAAACAGTAAAATGAATGAAATTAAATTATAATGACATGTGATGCAATATAATAACAATCCAGAAAAACGAGGTATAAATAATAAATCGTGAAATTCCAAAGAATAAAATGTGAAAAAGGTAATCAGATATAAATATTAAAATATAAATAACACAAATTTAGATTTATATATATTTAAATAAACAAAATAATAGTATCATTGAAATCAACAAAATAATAGTATATTAGTAAAATATGAGATAGACCTTATATGCATTTTCAAAATACTTAATGCTTTTAGTGATGTCCCATCTCCGTTGCATTAAATTTATTTTCATGTTCCCAACCGTGTCACCAAAAGTCAAAATCTGCTATTTATAAAATCTCCTAAGAGCAACTTTGGTTTTTATGCCCCAAGTCCAGAATCACACGACTTGGAATTTTTTGGGATAGATCTTCTGGCTTTTCGTAGATCTCTTCGCGACTAAATAGTGTGGGATGAAGTTGGATTGGCATGGTTTAGCTCAAAGTTTTTGGCCTTTCGTTTTTTTGAATATATTGTATACTATTATTGTTTTGCCCTTGTTTGTCTTTGCTAAATAGTTTAATGTTCTTTTTGTTCAGTTTCTTGCATTTATGTTTCTTCATGTAACTGTTGTAATTGGCTTAGGCCGTATGTATATAATAAAAATAAATAAATATAGTAGTATTGAAAAAAAGCTAAATAATAGTATCATTGAAATCAATAAAAAAAGAGTTTGTAAAAAACGTAATGGAAATGATCAATGAGATATGGTTTCTAATATAACAATATATTCATAAACAGGATAAACACATAAAACTTCGAGTTATACCATGCCAATCCATCTTCATTCCACTGTTTTAGTGGCGAAGAGATCTACGAAAGCCGGAAGATGTATCCCTAAGAATTCCAAGTTGTATAACAAATAGACTATTCTATACATTCTGGACACTTGGGAATAAAAACAAAAGTTGCTCTTAGAAGATTTGATAAATATCAGATTTAGACCTCTGGTGACACGGTTGGCAACGTAAATATAAATTGATTGCAACAGAGACGAACCATCTATCATAGCATTAAGTATTTTGATAATGCGTATAAGGTCCATCTCAGTTCTGCGTTTCTCCAATAAAGACATATTAAGATAGTGCTCTATTTCAAAATAGAAATAATTATGACCTGTCAATGGCTGGTTTAAGTGGCCACTTTACACACTGTGTAACATTCACGATTCTGCCTATGTTTGCACATCTACAGTCCTTTAATTCTTCCATCTGCTAACTTTTGTAAAGACAAAATAATAATGAAATCACCAAATTCCAAAAATGGTTTTGTCTACAAAGGTGTCAAATTTATTGATCTTTGTGTAGTCAAAGAGCTGATGTGAGTGACATTCTGATCGACTATTTTACCTACAAGTAAGTATGTAGTAAGGCAACACATGAAAATATTCAATTTTAATACTTCTTCTTGGTCCAGCTTGTTTCATCAACAACACTTTCAGTCTAACCATTTTTTAAAAGGTTATTGAATAACAGTCGTACGCTTCAGGCGCCACTGGAGGAATAATGAAATATTGCATTAAAAAAATCCCGAACCTCAAGAATGGTAGACAAATAAGTCAACCACAACACAAAGAGGTGGATATATCTTCATTGATTTCTTTATTCAGGACTTTTACCTGAGAGTAGCCATCGAGTCAAAAATCCTCATCCAGGGTTTCGGTTCTATTTCACGATTAGAATAAATAAATTAATTTAAGCTCAGTAGAACCCCCGTTTGTCCAAATTTCAGTAATCTAAATTGCCGGATATCCTGATAGTTATCAGAAAATGAAAAATAAAGGAGATGTTATGATAACAAATAAAAGAAGATTCTGGTGGCCAGCGTGACAGCCAGCCGCTTTTTGCTTAACATGTTAAAAGTAAGTTTTTAATGTTTTACTGATTCTAGTTTCGTTAAAGAATGATTGAATTGGATTGATCAGAAGTTTTGTTACAAGGTTGCGTTTATTAAAATAAAAGATCCACTTACGTATTTATAATATAGAGTTTTATTTATAAATTTTTAATTATTTTTTTTAAAAATAAATATTTGCGTTCTTATGATTAAGTCAAATATTTAATATAGAGGGCAATTTTCAACGAGTTGTAAATAACTCATCATTAGAAAATGGAAATCAAGTTGGGGTAGAGTGGGATTCAAACCACGGACCTTTGAACCGTGAGTCCGAGACACTAGCCACGGGACCACAACCCGATTTATTTTTATTTACTATGACAAAAATTCGATTATAATGAAGTATATAATACTGAATGAAATATATTCTATCCTACGAATACCGATAAAAATTTATGAAATCGATTTAGAATAATTAATTGTATTTTCAAAATCAATTTGGATATTGTGGAGAAACGTTTTAATATATATAAAAGAAATAAATTTAATAAAAATACATTGTTGGAAAAACGCGACATGTTTAGCCTTGGTAAAGATTTGTGACAATGTTCTAAACAAATTTGAATGGTCAAAAACTAATAAACATGGACCGTGACGTATTAGGGGCGTGGCTAATGAAATGACCGTTTTTGAGGGAATTCAAAATTACAAATTTAAAAATATTTTTTAATGCTATTAATAATTAGCAAAAAATGTTTTTTTACTGGACAGTATTTCACAGACTTTTACTACTTTAAAATGTCAAAAAAGTGATATTTCCCTATAGTTATTAGCTATGTCGTATCAATCGTTATCAGCGTTGAACGGAGAGAGTCTGGTTAACGTTTCCGTTTCGCCGCAGTTGGTGCCTTGTTAGGTTGGTTTATTGGTGGACTTGTTACTCGGTGCTAGTGCCCATTATGTAATTCCAATTCACTGAGTTATTTCAAAAGCGATGGAGAAGTAATCTTGGAGCAAGTTTTGCTTTTTCCTTCAAAACATTGCGGTAATTTCATGGTTAATCCAACTATTCGGATTTCTGTATATCCAGGTAACGTCTGGCACTCATTAATCCATATAATTGAAGTTTTACCGTAATAGTTTTAAAATAAATTTTAAGACGGGATAAATTACAAAAGATGTATAAAATTAAATGAGAAATATTTCATATCTTAAGTGTTTAAAATCTACCATAAAACTGTAAAATCCTTCCTTATCATAGAAAATCCTTTCACTTTTCCGTTTTCGCTCCGCTTTCCTTTCGAGGAAATTTGCTTTCCTTTCATCTCAATATTCTCAAATGTCATCATACTTTGCAAAGTACACCACTTACATTTTTATTATTTGGAGAGAAAAGTTTCCAAAACTTGGATACGAGTATTATAAAGGTATTTGAAAAGTAAAAAAAAGCAGTTCTCTTTTCCGTAAGTTCCATATATTTGTGACTTGTTGGTAAATTACTTACTTAATAAAAAAATCCTTATAACTTAAAAATAAACATTTTTACACAATAACAGCAAAAATAAACCAGTTATGGTCTTTCAAACTGAATTTATGAAAATTACAATCTGTTATTAAATAAAATGATTATTTGATTATAAGTCAATTAAGAATACAACTCTTTTATTTAAAAATAAAACAGTAAAAGTACTCCCTTTATTCGGTTTCCGAGTTGCTTTTTCAAATTTCTAATTCGTGAACTGTGATTTAAATGAAGACGTTTTATGGTTTTTTATAATTTTAAAAATATTGTTTATATACTACTTAACTGAGCTAAAAATAGTTTTTTTAATATATTATTATACATCGCATTATTAGGGCTTTGATTTTTTAAAGTTTTGTTATTTTGAAATTACTCCTCCGTGACGTTCCAAGTTCTAGTCGATGAGTTCTTCTAATTAGTGAGTTGGCTTCCTTGCAACCAGACATCTACTACAACGATCAATCATTTGTTGATTCGCAAGAACTTGTGACGTAGTTTAAAGTAGTTCATGTTTATAATTTTTTTGATACAATTTCGAGATACTTCGCCGTACAATTAAAAGCTCTAATTTTTACCGCGTGTAGTAAAATACATTTTTTATCCATTTTTTTGTAGCTAAAATAATACGATTTTTTAAAGTAAGAATCCTTGGCTCAGACTGCCAATAAGAATTTTGTAATATATTGTGAAAATAATACAAGTGACACTACTTAAAATCAACAAATTATATTTAGAGTCGCTATTAATTAATTTATTTTTTTATTTACATACATGTTATTTGAGACATTAGTCCTAACTCCATGGGACTAAAAGTCCTGTGTTGAGATGGGAAGAGCAATTAGTTAAGACAGATACGAGTACATGAGTATATTATCATAATATAGTTAATAACAGTTAATACTCAATAATTCATAAAAACAAATATATGGCTCATCAATATGGAAGAAAGTAAACTCAAACATTCGGAAAATTATCAAGGAGTTTACCACTCAAATCTCTCCCACTAAGGAAAATCCAGTTCTTAACTCCTCTCTTGAAAATTGTTTTTGTCCTTGAGAGCTAAATACGCTCTTCTAAAATATTGAAAACTCTCGGTGCGACAAATGAGAGATGTCTCTGAGCAAAAGTCGTACGGGTTTTGGGTATGACATAATTCGTGCTCTGGGAAAACCTCCTACGGAAATTTTGCTGAGACCTGTCCTTATTTTTTGACCAGAATGGATAAAGGTTAGTCTTATAAAGGTGCGATATGCCATCAAATAGCAAATAAAAGAGCTTGATTAAGATATTTCAAACACCATAAACATGAAAATACAAATTAATGGAGGCAAATAAATGTTTTCTATATTCCTCCCCTATTACCAAGAAAGTGAACACTATAAACAGGCTGGAGGCTTTTGAGATGTGGTTGCATCGTAGAATGCTTTAGATATCTTGGATGGACCTGAAAACGAACTCAGAAGTCTTAAGTCGAGCTAGAACGAACTGAGAACTCTTATCCACCATAAAAGTGCGTAAAATTTCGTATCCGGGCATATTATGCATGAAAAAAAGTACCAATTGCATAATTTAATTCTGAAGGGCAAGAATGAGAGTCACCGAGGGGCTGGAAGAAGACAGATGTCCTGGCTGCGAAATATACGAGACGGGACTGGCTTCAGAACTGTGGAGAAGATTTTCCGGGCAGCACAGGACAAAGAGACTTTTGCCAGTGATTGCCAAAGTTGAGGATACCTGACAGGGCACTAGAGAAGAAGAAGATTCGTTTCTTATCCTTGACTGAAAATATTTTTGTACATATTTCATGTTTATTATTTTGGTTTGTTGGAAGAAAGGACTTTATAATAAAATAATTTTTAACCATGTACGTACATACGAGTACTAGTGTGTACAACATATACCACCTATTACATATATGTATACATATGTATACATATATGTAATAGGTATATATATATATATATATTGTCGGCCTTATGGTGTAATGGTCAGCGCGTTTGCCTACCATGCAAGAAGTCTCGGGTTCGATTCCCGACATGGTTGACATGAAATATTTATTTTAAAGGGTGTTTTTACACTAGAATATTTCATAGTCCCTGGACTGGTACCTGAAGCGTAAAACTGATCATCTTACCTTCATGTAATAAAAATGATCAAGATACACTGCGATTGGTGTACCAATGCAGTGCCCTATGCACCACTAGGTGCGGAAAGGGAATGATGATGATGATGATAAATATGACAATGAATTCATTTTGTTAGGATTCGGGTTTGACCAATCACACTTATTCTAAATATATAAAATAATATGATTGATTGAAGTAAGGTGATATGGGTACCAGACATTTTAACAGAGTAATAGACGCAGAGGTGGTTTAAAGCTTTGAAAAAACCCTCATCAAAAATATTTTCCCACATTTTGCGAATACTTTTAGAATCGCACTTCTTTTCGAAAATCATGGCAAATAAGAATCAAATATTTACTAAAGTAAAATGTGAAAGCTTTTTGTCGAATGTAATGGGTATTATTTTGTCATGATATTACTTTTGATTGGTAATACTGTCTCTTGTCAAACTAATGATGACTGTTTCCTTTACAGTTATTTGTTCTCTGTAACACTACTCTAATGGATTAGTTTTAATTTAGTTTTAGTTTAAGTTTTTATTTTATTTATTTATTTAGGTAAAATTTATACGTTTATTGAAAGTCAATATATAAATAAATAAAGAAAACATCACAAAGAGATAGTCAAGTTTCTATAAATGACCACACATTCCAAATGTCATCAAATAAACTAACACAAATAAAATAAAACTATTGATTCCATATACTGCTATCTTCCATGTACTCATTAAGTCCATAATAGGCCTTTCTTTAAAGTACGCTTTTATGAAATTTTTGAATTTATTGTCCTTCATAATTAAGACATTATCGGGTATTCTATTGTAGAAGCGTACGCAGTGCCCCACAAACGATGCGCTTACCTTACTTAGCTTCAATTTCGGGATTACCAATTTGTCTTTATTTCTAGCATTATGATTATGATTGTTGCTATTCTTTTGAAAGAGAGATAATTATTATTATTACGCACATACATAATATTATCATAAATCAACTGACTATATACCGTCATAATTTTTATTTCATTAAAAATATTTCTTAAAGAGTCTCGAAAATTTCGGTTGTAAATACCTCTCACTGCACTCTTTTGTAAAACAAAAACTGCGGAAATATCGACAGTCCGACCTCACACTAAAATGCCATAAGACATAATAGTGTGAAAGTAGCTAAAATAGACTATTCTTGCTGTAGCTACACCCGTTATTAGTCGGATCTTCCTGACGGCGTATGCTGCTGCGCTAAGTCTTGCCGCCAAAGCTTTTTTATGAGGGGCCCACTGTAGGGTAGAATCTATCGTCAAACCTAGGATAACTGTGCTTTTAACAAAATCTAGCCCATTGTTATATAGAAATATATTTATGTCAACATTTCTTACATAAGGTAAAGCAAATTTAATACATTTAGTTTTTTTTTGCATTTAATACTCGTAGTAAATTATTTGAATTAAACCATTCAAGAATTTTCCAAAGAGTGTCATTTACTTCTATAAAATTATAAGCTTTTCTTTTAATTTTAAATATTAGAGACGTATTATCTGCAAATAGATCTATGTTTGATAAATTCTGTACCATGAATAATAGATTGTTGATATAAACTAAATAAAGAAATGGTCTCAATATAGAACCTTGAAGAACGCCCATTTCCACTCTTGATCCCGAAGATGTAACCTTATTTATCTCAACTTTTTGTATTCTATCCTCTTGATAAAAGTTGATCAAATTGAGAGCTTCATCGCCAATTCCGTAATGTCTTAATTTTATCAACGGTGTTTTGTGTTCAACACAATCAAAGTGTTTAGATAGGTCACATAAGATGCCATAACCGCCTAAAAATGGAACGCCTCGCACTCGGACAAACCTTGAAAATTGTGGAAATTCAATTAATAATTAGTGGTAAATTTGCCAAACGCATATGACTTTTCGAGCGACAAAATTATTTCCAGAAACAGTCCTGTTGATTGACCTCTAAGACAGAGGCGGATTATTCTTTAGGCAGACTAGGCAGCTGCCCAGGGGCGCCAGATTTATTTATTTATTTTTTAACTTTATTTTTTTTGTTTATTTGTTTATTTGTTTATTTAACGTTTATATGTTTATAAACAAATCATAAAACGAAAAAAAAACAATAATAATTCAATTATAGTAATAAAAATTCGTATATAACTATATACGATTTTTTATTACTATAATTGATTTATTATTGTTTTTAAAAAAAAAAAAAACTTTATTCCCCTTTAATGAGGAACTTCAGCCCTACGGGAAATTGGATACAAAAAATGTTTTCTTACGCGGGGTAAAAATTAGAGCATTAAATTGTAGATCAAAGTTTCTTGAAAATGTACAGAAAAAATAATAAAAAATATTTTGATAAAAACGCACTACTTTAAATGACGTCACTGGTTCATGTGAATCAACCTATGATCTGAGAGCTATGGAAGATTTCCGGTCTGCTTGTCGCTGTAGGACCAATAGGAAGAACTGAATGAGAATAAGCGGAAATGAACCTCTGACGTCACACGTGGAGTTATTTCAGAAATACAAAACTTTAAAAAATCGTAGCGCCGATAATTCGATATGTAAAAATTAAAAAAAAAAAAATTGATTTAGTTTAACAGTCTATTAACAAATATTTTTTTTTTAAAAAACCACTGAACTTCCTCATTGTTAAATTTTTACCAGTGACCGAGTTTCGTCGTGACTAACATTGTCAGGCTGTATACAGAACGATACTATACGTATTTTACTTTAAAGTAAAACTATATACCTACGTATTTTTATTATTATAATTAAAAATTGAGTTCCATCAAAATATTTCAGTAGAAAAACTCAATATATTGATAATAATTCATAATTATAATAATAAAAATACGTATATAGTTTTATTCAACTTTTATTTATAAATATTTACCAGTGACCGGGTTTTGTCGTGACCGACATCGTCAGACTGGTCAACCAAAACCCGGTAACTGGTAAAAATTTACAAATAAATATGGAATAAAACTATATGTGTATTTTTATTATTATAATTAAAAATGCAGTTACACCAAGAACTGTCAGTAGAAAAACTCAATAAATATCATAATTCAGTAACAAATAATAGAAGCAAAGCAACAAAGAAAAGCAAAGACAAGTTAAATCATTAGATAGACATTATGGAATCCAGGTTAATTCTCCAAATATTCAGTAAATTGATTAGGAATATTTTTTCAGTCTATTTGTTAAAAAAATCAATTTACAATCAAAATAATTAAGATCTTGATTTTAATTTACAAATCTAATCATCCTGGGTAGAGGCGCATTGAAACTATAATTAGTCTTATGATGACCGAAGAACAGAAATTCATTATTTCTGAGTCTACGTGAAGGAACATTAAGAGATATTTGTTGGAGAATAGTCGGGATATCAAATAAACTATTATGTATTTTAAACATGCAAATTAAATTAGCATTAAATCGAAGTTGTGGGAGACTGGATATATTAATGAAAAGTTTCATGTCAGTATAATTAAAGTTATCTCTTGTGATTCCTAGTTTGGACGCAATTTTTCTTATTAATTTATGCTGAACTGATTTGGTGCGAACTATATGAGTAACATATGAAGGAGACCATATTACGGAGGCGTATTCAAGAACGGGGCGAACTGATGGGCAGTTAAGTGTTTTTAGAGATAATATGTTTTCAAAATCAGGTATAGCTCGATTAACAAATTCAAAGAATTTAAGAGAGGGGGCGCTGTGCTAGCACTTAAAAAAAATAACTAGAAAGAGAGGGACAATAAACCAGATTGGTTTATCCTGGATAATCACTTTTTTGGTTTCTTGAACCTTTAAAAGATGACAGCATAATTTTCCATGCATTACCGACTGAGATACAGACTTTGCAAGAAGACGGAAAAAAAATATTTAGATAAACTTGGCATGAACTTGAAAACTTACTTGAAAGCTCGATATTTTTACAAAATTGCCCTTACTGCAGCCTACTCCTCAATAGGAAATGTGCAACCTACCCAGAATTTAGTTTCAATGGCTGAATTATAATAAATTATATTTGCTTAATATCTCAGTTAAATCCAATTTGAATGAGATTTGGATTGTTAAATTGCATTTTAAAGTTGTATGAAGTTAAAAAAAAAAAACAATAAACGACGTATGACGTCGCAAGCCGTGAATCGGCAGTTGTTGTTAATAAGTTGGTTAGCTACTGTCATGTCAAATATTTTCAAACTGAATATTGAAAAACACATAATTGTGCGCTCATAATGATAAAAAAGTATTTTTTTTTCATTTTTTTTTTCTTGATCATATGCGGGGGGCGGGAGGAAGGGCGCTAAGTCTTGTCTCGTGCGCTATTGACAGTTAATCCACTTCTATTCTGAGATCCTGGAATTTGACGCCATTAGATTATTTCCATTTTACATTTTTACATTTTGTTTCTTCATTTTAATTTTGAAACTGAATAACTCTCCAAGTACAGAGTTTACATATAAATTGAGTATGTAGGCATCATCCCCGTGTCATTGACGCATAGATAACACGGGGAAAGAGCCCACATACTTGTCAAAAGGGTAACACAAATTTGAGTGGAATTTTGAACGGCCTAGTATCTCACAATCCCATACATATTTGTGGCTAGAGTCTCGATATTCAGCCTCCGCATGTGAGAAAATTAACTGTCTTTATCAAAGGGGCAGCTCATGAAATAACAAAATTGGGACTTATAGCCGAAATAAACAAGAAAAACCAACATATAAATTATTACAAAAAAACTCGTATGGTTCTTTATGTTAGGGCGCCGTTAGCCCGGCCTAGCGACTAATTCGCGAGGCTTCAGCTGCCGCCGGGAGTGCGATAATTTCTCAACGCTCAGTCGTGGGATTTTTTCTAGTGCAGCTAACATCTCCGGAGCTCTCGCGTCTATGAGCCCGAACAAGTGGCCGCTAGGTTAATTATTAATTTGTAATATTTAGCGCGCGTTGCAGCGCTGTGGGCCGCATTTCGCCCCCTTTTTCTGTATAGTTGGCTATGTCCTATACAGGTCACATTGAAAAATTCTGAGAATTTGTTGGAAAGACCGCATAACGGATGGCGAGGCTTTTAGTAGAATCGAAGGAGGAAGACATCTGCCTAAGACCATCTTCTAAAGACGCGCTAGATGAATTGGACACATGGCGCATCACGAGGGTCTCCTACACGAGGTAACAGAGGGGATGTTTGAGGGAACAAATTGCAAGGGGCGCCCTTCCCGAGAATACTACGAGGATTTATTTATTTTATTAGATAAACAAACAGTATGTACAAAATATATTGACAATTTCTTTGTATATTAGTGTAGGACACCCACGCACACACCAAAAAAGTTGTTTACACTAAAGACAATAATTCAAATTATGTTAAATATAACAAATGTAAAAGAAAATAAAAGAAATGAAAAAAATTGACATAATTATAAAATTAATTGAATATCTACATTCTCTTTGCGTCTCAAAATATAAAAAAATTTCATCACCTAATTAGTGCATGTAAGGGTTACTTATTTAAATGCATCGCTTTATGCAACAACTATGGTGATGGTGTATATGGGGTTTTACATGTTGGTTTAATTGGTGTCCTGACGAAGAGACGGAAGAGACGTCTCGAAACCAGAAGACAAAAAATAGTAGATTTGTGGTTGTAAAGAAATATTTAATAACATTTTGCTAATATTAGCTTATTTTAAATTTTATAAGAAGCTCATTATTATTTGCGTTTTTTTCGGGCAAATAGAATTAATCGAAAGAAAAATCTTATTTGTCACTGGTTTTTAGTTTTATTTTAATGTTTTTGTTAAATTGTTGTTGTTTGTGTTAAAATGTTTTATTTTAGACTCTACAAAACTTTTAACTAAACGACAAGAAAAATTCTGCTTCTATTAAAGGCTATTTGCGTCACTCCGCCATTTTTCATTATAATTAGAAAAAAACGTAAGAAATCTCACAAGAAAACTTATGGCAGGTCATCTCAATGCCTTAGTGTACATTTAATTTTAAAAAAATGTATAAATAACCACAGAACAGGCCCAAAAAGCGACTTTTTAAACTGGGTCTGTAAGTCACACTTCGCCACCTGTGTTATTTTTTCAATCATTAGGCTTTACGTGTTAATGTACAGAACTTTGAATTATCCTAAGGCACTGTATAGCTAGTCAATAAACTAAGAATCAGATTTTTCTTAAAAACAATTAAATCAATGATAAATTTGGAAAAAAAATATCTTAAGTATAAAATGTCAAAAGAATTTCTACGGAGTAGGCCATATAAAAATTGCTATAGTATGTACACTATTTACTGTCGCTGTAATTTTTTGTACATCAACATTACCTACGTCATTCGATATCCCTTGTCATGTTACCGACTAATTGGGTAACATATCCTAAAAAAGAATAATAAAATATTCCCATGATTCACTTTGAAACGTGGCAACCCGCGCAGAGTCGATAAAACAGGTCGCCACTGGAACGCGTTACTCTCTTGGCGCGATGGCGCTAACAAGGAAGCGTATTCAATTTTTGCTCGAGAAGGTGAATCACACAGAAAACAAGATGTCACCTTAAACCAGAAGGATCGGGGTCAAAAAGTTAAAACCCCATATTTGATTTAATCAATGTAGAACTGAACAAGGTTCTAATCTGATAAAATTTTGATAAGGCCCCACCTTCATAGCCCTTATAATGTCATGTTCATACTCTTTTTTTTTTATTTTGTCTTTAAATAGTACAAACATAATAAATGAATGTCCTAATATTAATTGTTCCTATTAGTCTGAATAAGTTTAGAATCCATTTTTCTATTGCGTCTTGAAAATAAAATGTAATATTCAAGCTTTCGGATGAGGAATCCACTTCTCATTTATATTATATAAGCGATTACCCTGTCATAAAAACATATTTTACTTTTATAGAAGTATAAAACGAGAGATAGTTGCAAAGTTTAAAAAACATCCTGGATTTAAACGAAAGATATGAACTCTTTTTTTCTATGATTTATTTTGTTGCCCTTTAAGAAATATTTTTGTGTTTTTTAAAAATATTTTTTAATTCCTTTTTTAATTACTATAAAAAAAACCATAATATCTTCTACAGAATATTTTATTTTTCTTTCTTATGTTACACAAAAATATTATGACTGTCCATTATTTATTATAGCAGCAAAAATTCATTAACATTTTCTTGTATACTCACGAACAGGCCATGCCTTTGTGGGATTTTTTTGTTTACTATTTTTCTACTTAAATGTATTTCATTGTAATGATCTTTTAATTATTGTTTATTGTAAAAAAAAAAAAAAAAACAAAAAAGTAGAAAATTCCCACTTCAGAAGGAATCTTTGGCAGTTCGAAAAATCAAGAGGAATAATTCACGAAGAAGATGACCATTGGATGGACTTCATTATCGATGTTCTCAAGTAAATGACTGAAACACAGAGAAAATTATATTCTAATTATATTTACCTACTTAGATATACTTTTTTAGTTGTAATACAAACCGAGCGTTTATTGTAGATTTAAAAATAGAACTTCAGATTGTATTTATTTATTAATGAAATCATACAGTCTTTATATAAAACAAAGTACAAAAGAACAATAATCCGATCAAACCGTTATGTATATGTTGTCAAATAAAACGAAATGGCTACCAATTGGTTGCTAAGCAACAAACCAACATAATTTGCGTTCTATGAAACAAAGTTATAGGGCTTCTCTTTAGGTTACGCATTATTACTCTGAGATTTATTCATATATATTTATATATTCTTTACCCTTTTGTCTCGTAATACACTTTGTAATACACCATTCGGACATCTTTCATTTAATGTTCGTCAGATCACCCGTGGAAAATCTGTGAGTGCTGTCATTTGAAATATATTTTTATCGAGTAATTTGTGACGGACACATTGTGACGGGGATCTAGGAGGATCTCCTTAGCAACTTCTCTTGAGTTCTCCGTGCCCCCGGTCCAACGCGTTACACCCTGTAATAAATCTGAAATATCTTGATGGAATGTGGGTACCAGCACATTTCAATATCCACCTGCCCAATTCGATCCTAATGAAAATGTATTACAATGGAGGTAAATAGTACCTACATAATAACATATATCCCTTAAAAAAGTGGGACTAAAAAGGAGTCTTCCAAGCATAAAAAGACTACTTTACACTTTAAGTACCGGCCGAATACACATAGAATTTACCCTGTGCCTGGCCCATTTTTGTGAAATTTCATGCTTTGTAAAGGGTTTCTTAAAAGTGTCATAATCATAAAAATACTAGATTCAATCAATTGTTTATTTAAAATAATTAAATAAGTCATTTTTGTATGATAGTTTTGCCACCATTGGCTTTTATGGAGAGCCACATTACGTATTGCAATGTTCGCACATATACAGGGCCTCACTCCTTTTTTGTGCTTTGTATCCCGGAGCCGTGTAAACATGTAATTATAATAACCATACGTTGTGTCCCGGTCCCGTGTTTTAACGTGGTTTACCAGTAGCAAAAAGTACTAATAAAAATCACTAGATTTTAGACAGCTGGTAAACCACGTGAAAACACGGGACCGGGACACAACGCATGGTTATTATAATTACATGTTTACACGGCACGGCCCCTTATTTATTTACATTTAAGCCAAGATTGAAATGTCACTATCAAAATATTTAAATTGTTCCTTTAACCTTCTTCTTTCCTTCCCATCCCCTCTCCTCTCTTCATAGTTTAGTGTTATTTTTTAAATATTTTTTTGTTTATCGTTGTTTTGAATTTTTGTATAAAATTGTAAGATGCAATATGTCCACGTATTTATAATTTTCTCAAACTGAACGGTTTGGGTAGGTAGGAAGAAATTGCCTTAAGGCAATATGCCCGCCCTTATATGTATATATATGGTATATGTATATAAAGTGTCAAATAAATTTAAAAAAAATAAACGATTGGTTATATAATTACGCGTTTAAACGGCTCCGGGATACAAAGTGTTAAATGCGAAACTATTCTACATCTTAGGTTCTTACTATCTTTAATAATTTTAGTTCATTTAATGATACTTTTGATAATTTAATAACGGTTAAAATGGTTCTTAAGGAACTGCATCGGTGAGGAAAAAAATCCCGTTCTGTTGAAATAAATTTAGATATATATAACTCCCTAGGGGGAAAATCCAGCCGCCTACAAACATTTGGAAATACTCCAGATATTGTTGAATAAATCACTTTATTTTTTAGTTTTACGTCGACCGGTTTCAAAGTACCTTACTTACCTTATCATCAACTTATATAACCTAAGAATCACTCGCGTTACTATTTGTGTTATTTTATATTAGAAGAAATGAAAAGAAGAATGAAAGACAGAGAGAAAAAGAAATTAATATGAATCGAAAGGGGAATATTTTAAAAAGAAGTCTCGGAAGTTAAATTTCATTGATTATTTATTACGGGAAGTTTTTGGTTAAAAGCTTTACTTATTTTCTAATATTTCGAGAGTCTATGGATTATATACGAGTACCTACCACTTTTATTAAAAAAATGAACTCGTTAAAATGTTCAAATTTGTATATTGGTACATACTCGTATATACAAATGTCTTAGCTTCTCGAAATTCGCGAATCATCTGATATCTGAAAACCACCATTTTCATCAAGAAACACGTGTAAAAAGTTTGCAAAATATTTTTAAAAGTGGTCTACATTTAGACAATATTTAAAGGTAAGATACGTAGAGCTATTAAACAAAAACTTCCCATTATTGAATTAAACTTTGAGGCCCCTTCTGAAAATATTACACATGTAATTTATTTTATGATAGTATGTTTAGGTTGAACAGTTTTCGAAGATTTGGATTAAAAATACTAATATTTGACTATGATACCATGCGACAAGGCTGATATTAAAATAATATACGAAGCTTTAAGGGAGATTTCCCCGAAGGGTCGTAATTAATCGAGCTTATGACTCTTTGAATAAATTATCTAGCACAGAATATGCATAATTCGTGGCCCTTCGCCGAACTCATGTCTTTTCAATGAGTTTCCTTCACTTTACCTGTCGGGACACAAATTTAGGGGATCATAACGAACTTAGATATTCCTTGGGTATAAGAAGGAGTGTAAATGAATGTATTGATAGATTCTAAGAACTGATTCTGACATCAAACCCGAGCTCTAACTCATAATCTTCCTCTTTTTCCTATCCTCTTCCCAGTTCACCTAGGGTCGGCCCTTCTCGTACGCAGTCTCTGAGTCTTTCTGACTTGCGTCATCCCACTGGTCTGCTGCTCATCTCTCAGGTCTCTCTAAATATTTTTCCTTCAGGTGGCTTGTGGACGAAATCAAGCTCTCGTTTTTGCTGGGGATGTTGGGCGCAAGTCTGACCAAGTGATCGTCATTGTTTCTGTTAACTAGTCCGTACTGTCAGAGTCTAGTCTCTTTCAGTTTCTCCGGATTAGGCGCGACCCCAAAACTACCACAATTTTTAATATATAATATTTCTATTCCCAATAATTATTATTATTTTATTTAAAATATAAAGAAAAAAATAAAAAAGTATTCTTTAAAACAAACAAAAATTTGCTGGAAAATTTAATGCTTTTAATTAAACATTATTAATATACAAGTAGGCACATACAGTCATAATATTATACGTAAATGCTACATTACGTGTGATTTTGTTTGCTTCTTTTTAACATGCAATGTTTATAATTGACTTAATTATTTTAAGCGGCATTTAATTTATATTATTGTATGTGAATAACAGTTTTTCGTCTTTCGACGTAAGATTTGTTAGACATTTATTTTATACTTAAGTAAAAAATTAACATACGCGGTACGATATTAAATTCGCCATTTATATTCACGTGGTCTCCTTTCTGTTACATATTTACATTATTAATATCGAAAAAAAATATCGTTTCGCGACGTTTTCGAGACTAAAGTGACCCTTTTTTTGCTATTTTTTGAATGTATATATATTTTTTAAAAATGTATATATTCATAACATTGTACATACATTTATTAAGGACTGAGACACAGTATATAGCGATACAATCAGGAACGACCAATGCCTGTGAACTGACACTGCCCTAACTCGCTAGAAAATCCGTGTTGAGTCGGGGCACTTGTAATGCATTCATACCATATATACACACATATATACATTTTATTTATTGTGGATAACTTATATAGCGCCATTTTCGTAATAAAATACCTCAAGGGCGCTTTACATGGTGATTCTACTGTTAAGTTAATTTAATTGAAGCTTTAAATTTGTAATTTGATTAAAATAATTTATTTTGTTGTCACGTGCCACGGATTTATTCAAATGATTTAGAGAACAAGTGGGTTTTAAGTTTTTTCCGAAACATCACTTCACTTTCACAGCCTCGCACCTCTGCTGGGAGAGCATTCCATGCCATACATGTATGAGTATATTCGCATATACATATTCATATTAAATTTAATACATACATATATATTTAGTTTTTTTATTTCATAAATGCTTTATACCATATACATTTTACCATTTATTACCTTTTACATTTATATACACATAATATTGGTCGTTCACCAGTTATTCCACATTCTATCGCAAGTGATCCATTCCCGTTTGAGCAAACCAATTACTCAAACCAGATTTAAATTTTGAAAACGACTCAGACTCCTTTGTCACCTGGTCCAGTAAATTTATTAAATAATATTCTATAAACTCTTCTATTTACTCATTTACACTTTTCAAAAAGGTCTTTCAGACAAACATAACTCATAACTTATTTATTTTATATGAATATATTGACTTTTAAAATAAAAATACCAGTCTAAAAAATGTCACGAAAGCGATAAAACTGGTAACTGGTTATCCAAAATTTGTGGATTTTAAGTATCACCCGTGTTTTATTTCTATAATAAAATACAAAATTAATATAAAATTTAAAAAAAGAAAACTGTTATACAATTTTGAACGTGCAGTAAATAATATAAAAACATTATAAAATACCTTAGTCGATAAAAACCTAGAGAAATATAAAGAATTTGAATATAAAGAACTCATTCATAAATATCAAAATTAGGTAGTGTTCACGTCAACTAGAGATCTTTTTTCCCCTGTATTTCAAAAGTTATTTTGACGTCTTCTAATATCTACCATTTTATGGTTTATTATTATTATGCTTTTGTTTATAACACAGACAAATACTGGTTTTTGCACACATTTCTTAAAACAAATTCTTTCTAGAATGCACCTTAGCGCGCAAATTAAGAAATTCTCTTGAAGTTTTAATTTTTTTGATTTTAGTCAGACATTATTTCATTTGTTCAGTTCTTCGCGTAAATTTCAGCTTCATTCCACCTTTGGTAAGAAGAATGAATACAGAAGAAACATCAAAACACACAGGAACAGCTGTTTCTTCACAAAGCACTACATTGAAATGTCGTAAAATCATAAACATCGCTAATTTAACCTGCATGACACCGAATCGGCTCCCTGAAAAATAAAGTTATGTCAAGTTATTTTCTAATATTATAGTAAAATAATAATTAATTATCAGTAGATTCGATTAAGGACAAAAACATATTATTTTTCAATGAAAAGTATCACACCATTATTTTTCACAAAAAACATTAAAAAAAAAAATATGCTAAAAATATTTTGTATTAAAAACACTATTTTCAATTAAAAACTTATAAATCATTACATTCTTTTAAAAAACTTGAAGATACTGTTTTCAAATAAAAAAATATTAAAACATGATTTTTCTTTAAAAAACATTGTTTTTCACGACAATTTATCTTAAAATAGATTTACATATAAATTTGTCAACAACAAAGAAGCACGCATGTTTATATATTAACAAGGCTTGTGACTTTTCTGATTTGTTTTTTTTGCACCACAACAGACCAATAGGACCAATTACAATGGTGAATTACATCAGATAAAAATCAGATTTAATTTTTTTGTTCTCACCGGGAATCGAACCCGGAACCTTCCGTGTTTGAGTCAAGCGTCTTGACCACTACACCACGGAGGCCGCCGTTTGATTAATTACTTTAAATACCACGTAACATTTATAATTCTGCATATATTAGATCGTTCGAACCTGATGGCGTAAAGGGCACTGCATTGGTATACCAAATGCGGGGTATCTCTTACATGAAGTTAGGGTTTCTGATATCAGTTTAGAGACAATAAAATATTGCTGTTTAAAAACACCATTTAAACAACTATTTTATGTCAACCTTGCCAGGAATCATAGTAGACCAACGCGTCAACCACATCACTACGAGGTGGGCTTATATTTACTCGATTTTCTTATTTAGAATTTTTACCAGACAGTACCCATCTAGTCAAAAGCACCCATCCAAGATTCTGGTCCAATTTCACAGACCGCTCGTACAAACCCACACTACACAGTTAAATTAGGGTTGATTGATAAAAAATAATTAAGTAGATAGTGGCTGCTCTCACCAAAAATAAATTGTTAGAGACAAGTCGGCATCATAGCATACTGGTTATGGTTAGTGCGTTTGCCTCCCATTTAAATAAATATAAAAATATATTTTTAGGTATAATGCAATAAAAACCAATCCACATATAACTTTATTGTGCCTTGTGGATTTTTACGATCGTCTAAAATAGGCTAATACGTGTAATGGATTATTATATTTCAAATAATAAAGTAAAGAAGCAGTACAATACAATATAAATTTGGCTGTGGGCCTTTTAAATCTCTCCAATGCGTTTAAATGTGAAAAAAATAATTAAAGATATATAATCACCTATGCATATCCTTGGTCCTTCTCCAAAGTATAGTTGAGAGAACTGATTCCTTCCTGCTGAGTTTTCCGGGCTGAATCTATCAGGATCAAACTTCGAAGGATCTGGATATAATTCAGGGTCATGATGTATTCCCAAAGCCGGGATTATGACCCTTGTTCCCTTCTCTATAATAGTATCAGTATCGGGAATACGAAATTCTTTTGTACATTCCCTGAATACTACCGGGAGAGGTGGATACATTCTCATAGACTCTGAAATGAATTTAATTAAATGATATGGGTATATTTTTTTAATTTCAATAATTCCAACAGCTTGCCCATCACATACTGCATCCGAAGACTTAAGTCTTCTTAGTTGTGGCCACATACGGGAAAAAAATTGCTCGTTGACGAACGAAAAAAGTTACTTGAAGGAGCTCTGTGTAATCTGGCAGCCTCGGCATATTACGCCAAAAAATATCCAGTGTCAGTCAGAGTGTCAAATGATTATTTTGTTCCTAAGAGTATCTTTCACATTAATGTTATTTTAGTTTTGTTTCTAATTTTTTATTTTTGTTATTTTATTTTTTATTTTATTTTATTCAGAAAACATACAGTCATACATAATAAGTATGAAAAACAACATTTTTTTAACATAAAAAGACCAATTAAGTTTTCATAAATTATGCAAAATAACATTAAATGTGACAAAAAAATAAATAAATAAGAATTTCAAGTGAAAAAAGAATAATTGATGACATTTGCGTTTTCCATGGAGGTAATAAATAAAAATAAATAAAAATACCGAATGTACACTCCGAGCCATCCACGCACACACATGAACGCACATATAAAACATACACAAACATATACATTACATGCGGCACATATACATAGCATAAACCATTCAAGATGCACATTCAGCAACTATCCCAAATAATCGACCCCATGAAGAAACACTTAATACTTATACTTACTACACCACTTTGCCTCTTTCACCAATTCGCATCGTTATGGTATAGCTGTTTTATCTTTCTACTTGCTGAACCAGCCTGCCAATGGTCATGCCAGTGGGAAGAGCAATGTCCTTAAAAACCGTATCTATTCGGTATCGACACTTTTCGTGTTACCGAAAAAAAGTTCAGAGAGGGTAGCTTTTTTTTACTCTAATTACTGAGTATTTTTTTCTCGTGTTATGTATGCCTTAAATATATTTTTGCAATGTACATAAACGTATAAAATTGAAAAATTGAAATTGAAATTAAAAAGTTATACAAGACAATTTTTACAATTTTAAAGTAATAAAGGTCTATAAAATAATGTTCAGTCAAAAAATATTTTGAATGCTAATTATTAGTAGCATAAAAAATACTTTTAAATTTATAATTTTGAATTCCCGCAAAAACGGCGATTCCACTGGCCACGCCTCTAATACGTTACGATTCATATTTATTTGTTCGTGGCCATATAAATTTGTGTAGAACAATATCACGAATCTTAACGTCACAACAACCAAGGCCAAATAAGTCCCGTTTTTCTAAGAACGTACTTTTATTGAAATTTTTTTACATTTATTTATGAAAACATTTCTCCACAATATCCATATTGATTTTGAATAAACAATAAATTATTCCAAATCCATTTCATATATTTTTATTGGTATTCTTAGTATGTGATATTTCTCCATTGATGAATTTGTGTTTTTGAAATTAATATATTGAGTTTTTCATTTAATTTTATTTAAAATGTGGTTTTACACTGCCAAAATTGAACGACAATGTTTGAGTATGTCCAAATGCTTGCAGACTGGCTGGATTCTCTCCCTAGGGAGTTGTTCATATTTAAATTTACTTCAACAGAGAGAGAAAACGTTTTTGAGAAGGGAATATGGAAGTCTAGGCATTTACAGGGTTTATGACCTGTCATTGGCTGGTTTAAGTGGCCACTTTACACACTGTGTAACATTCACCATTCTGCCCATGTTTGAACATCCACATTTCCTCAACTCTTCCATCTGCTGACTTTTGTGAAGTAAAGGAGCTGAAACCTTTATGATGTTGGTGAGATTCATCCGGCTGAACCAAATCACCTACTAGGCAACGCCTGAAAACAATTTTTCAATTTTTATACTTCTTCTTTTACCAGGTAGTAACTCAACAATGTTACACAGTGTGTAAAGTGGCCACTTAAACCAGCCAATGACAGGTCATAAGCCCTGTAAATGCCTAGACTTCCATATTCCCTTCTCAAAAACGTTTTCCCTCTCTGTTGAAGTAAATTTAAAAATTGAACGAAGCTATGCAGAATGCAGCCAGTTCACAATTTACTGATATTGGGTGCCCAAAGGTCAATTCAATGTTCTGTTTACAGCTATGCCGCTTTTATACAAAAAAACTGTAATAATCACCATCTGAAAATAGTGCTGATCGCAGAAACGGCATTTCTCAATTCGCAGAAAACACCCACAGCACTAGAAAAATCTTATGGTGGATAAAAACATAAGTATTTTAATTTTACGAATTAATTTATTTAAAATACCTGTTATAAAAAAAATATTTTTTAATACAGAATGTCACCTCATGTTCGTACATTCAAAATTTGAATAAGAAATTCAATATTCAGACTGGCTGTTTTCTGCAAAATGCACATTGTAGGTTAAAAAATCCCCTTTTTTTTAAATCACCAAAATTCAAGTATTCAAAAAGTTATTGTAATATAAATATGAAATAATACGTTCAATACGTGATGACAGAACATACATCAGAGCTTTAGAGCACCAGAGCCTCAGGGCTGGCTGTTTTCTGCAAAATGCACATCTTAGGTTGTGTGGTCAGCTAGATGTTTAAAATAATTCAAACTTATTAAAAACATATTTTTATTATAAATAAAACGACTGAATGCATTATGTATCATTTTTCAGAGTAAAAAACAGTCCAACGGTTGTGTAGATTTCATTATTCAATATTTTCACTTTTCTATGGCTGGCTGCTTTCTGCATAAATACGTTGAATTGACTCTAAAAATATGTTTTTGGGCTAGAAACGACTAATAATAACATTCAGTTTTCCATGAAAGGCGCCCGAACTTTCAATTGAAATAAAACAAGTTGTGTATGAGATTCCATATTTTATTTGAAAGAGTATTTGATTAAATTATTAATGGAACAGGCTATCGACCGAATGGCTGCCGTGGCTTTACTGGACGGCGCGGGCGCGTGTCCGAGAGGTTCGAGCACGACCACATATCGTTCATGGCATTGTTTATGTTGACTTTTAAGGCATTAATCGTCTATTGTTTATTCATATGTGTCGGTGGATATCAAAATTGGTTAAATCCAAAATTGGTAAAAAAACATTTTTTGTGGAAACACAATTAAAAGTTTAGTTTTACATAGAATACTTATTTCAAAAATGGGAAAATCCAATATTATACCATAATAATTGTTGTCAGAATTTTGATTTTATATCAAAATCGGCAACATCCACTCAATAACACTCAATAACACTCAAATAACACAATAACACTCAAAACGATTAGTTCTATTTATTTTTTACTTCGTAAAAGTGACAACTTTGACACAGACATTCAATGACAGATTAGATCAAAACTGGTTAAATCCACGAATTAATTTTATCAAAACTAGTTAAATCCATTCCGATATATCAAAATGAGTTACATCCAAATTATATTTTCATTCATTTACATATTTATTTATTCAGATATTCAGAACATTACCGATAAAAGACCCAATTCATTCAAAGTACAATAATAGATCACAAATTACAGTAGTTAGTTATGTTATTAAAATAATAATAGCGCAGAAATTTTTCTGCACTCTCTCCACCATCAAAGAGTATCGAGTCTCATGTGGCGACCAAATAATGGAACTAAACTCCAAACGACTTCTTACCAAGGAATTATACAATGTCCTCATAATCCGAGTGTTAGAAAAGATCTTGGCATTTATATAAAAGTTTTACACGGAAACTAAGTCTAATCGATCAAATCAAATAACGTAGAATACTTTTATTACCTATGTCAGACCTACATATAGTTTAAATAACAATTTAGTCGAATGGCAAAAATCAGTTTCAGAAAAGTGTTCTTTGTGAAAAAATGCTTAGTCTGGATATTTCCACTTTTGATGTTTACCGACACATATATACCAGAGATTTAACGTAGCCCCACAGAAAAAAAAAATAGATAGTGGAAATCAAATTAATCACTTTTAAGTTTTACCTAGAAATATCTACAAAAAACATTGGTATTATGCTAATAAATTTATACCTTCAAGTTTGTTTGAGAAAATTCTTGGTTGAAGCACGTTGAAATTTACTATAGATATACAAACGTAACTACATAAATTTAAGTGATATCACTTACCTTCAGCTATTTGTGTGAGATAAGTCATTTGGTTCAGGATTTCATAGGAAATGTCTTGTCCTTTATTATTCTTCATAACTTCGTCTATTTGAGCTTGAACCTTATCCTGGATGTGACGATTTTTGGCCAGCTCCAAAAAGGCGTATGTTGCAACTGTTGATGACGTCTCGAAGCCAGCAATGAAGAATATAAACACTTGAGGTATTATCTCCTCTATTGTCAGGCGATAATCTGCGAAATTCAGGAGATGAAATAAACGTGAGAAACTGTAATGGGATCATAAAAAACTTTAACTTCACACCTTCTATGAACTGTTTCACATAGGTTTTGATGTCAACAGATCAAATTTCGATAAAACTAAAAATTGACATGAAACGGATTTGGTTCAACATTTTGATAAAGCAAGTAGCAAAAATAACTCCTAAAAATAAATACATACGTAAGTACATATTTCGAAATCTTCTACAGAACTAAATGGTGATATTGCTCCGGCCATTTTTTAAATACCAATGGACCCATTTACTAAATATTGGTAAAAAAAATATTGAGTACATATAAATATGTTGTAGTCGTTTTTTTCCATGTTTAAAAATGAGCACCAAAAATAAAAAAAAATGGTAAAAGTTATAAGTCATACGAAATAAATTTTTCTGCTCTTAAAGATATTATGTTTGCGCAGTGTGCGAAAAAAATGCTTTAAATTATTGACTAATTTGCTGTCAAATATCGCGAGAAGCTTTGGCAGCTTTATTCCCTAGATTGAACGCGAACGAAAAGAGGTGTCAAAAATACTTAATTTCGTCTGCTTGACATTTTTAATTATTTATTTTTTTTCCAGAAATATTTTCATTCAACTCTTGTATAAAACCAGTACTTCCACATGGGTGCGAATTTTGGCACCTTACCAAAGCTCAGAACATCAAACTTCTGAGTTTTAAGAGTAAGTGCTTGAGGAGAATATTAGGCATAAGATGGGTTGATTTTATAACTAACATTGAAGTCCGAGAACGGACGCAGGAGCCTCCTATAACGAGCGTCTTGAGGATGCGGTGGTTGACCTGGCTTGGACACGTGCCACGCATGCCTTTTTTTTCAATTGATCGAGCTGTTGACTCAGGTAATTTAAAATTCCTACCTACAACTGCAATTTTACCACCATTTTCTATCATTTAGATTAGTTTTAGTTTATTTTCGTCTCAATAGATCTTCACAGGTTGCAGTGACATTAAGAGCTTGCATAGCACTGACCCACACCTCTAAGAATAGGAAGAATAAGAACGTCACTACATTGCAAAAAATATCGCGTTATAACAAATCCGCACTCGCTTGGGTCGCGATTAACGTGAGTTACCTGTATATTACAAGGGCGAACCGTGTATAGAAGCGATTATGCGCAAAAAAACGTCGAACTATAAAAAGGAAACAATATTTTTTTAAATCTTCTCATAGACATTTTTTTTACCCGTTTTTTAAATATAATACTGTGTGTAACGTATAGCCCGTGTAAAAAGAAATTCCATTGTATTACATTTTAGGTATCCATTGAAATATTCATTTGCTCATTATGGCCAAATTTGTAATTTGGAGATGTTTAAAAAAAATGGATGATCGGAATAATATTTTTTTTTTATTATTAATGTAAACGTTATTTTGACCTTTTTATTTCGGTATGAGGTATGGTAATTATTATGTATTTTCAAGTATTTGTTTTGTTTAAAATTATTTTGTATTAACTCGTAAAAAATACTTTGCGTGCGGTGATGTAACATCGCGTTACCCTTAGCAAAAGATGGAATATTCTGATGTTCAGATATTTAAAAACATACTGTTATAAAGATTTTTTAAAAGTCCAAAATTAAAAACAATTAAAAATAAAATTATCCCTGTTTTAGCAAAATAAATAAAAAATCATAAATACACTGGTCATTTTACATGCATGCATTTATCCCGCCCAATTTACAGTAACTTAATGTTCTTAAAATAAATATTTAAAAAATCTTCGATTATTGAGTACATAAAAATAACATTTTTATATGTAGAAATTGTATGTATTTATTTGATATGTAATATATTTTCTTTACTAACTTTGTATACTATGTGGAAATCTGTTATTAGTTCTGAGTTTATACACTATATCTGTTTGTTTATTAAAAATATGTATGTAGAACTGTTGATTTCCCTAATAAAATAAAATTAAATAAAATTAAAAACAATTAAAAATAAAATTATCCCTGTTTTAGCAAAATAAATAAAAAAATCATAAATACGCTGGTCATTTTACATGCATACATCCCAGCTCACTGCCAATAACCGACTAAATTCATTAACACCGGCCACAGAACAGCGGCTCTGTCTTCCTTGTTTTGATTCTATCGTCGTACTCTCTCTTATACTGATTAATTGCTGTATTTGCGTCATATTCATTCTTCGCATGGCAAGAATGAATAATTTTGTATTAAAATCTTGCATATTTGTACAAATTTTACTTTCAAAATCCGGCGTGGAAATGTGCATTTAAAGATTACAAAAATATAACTTCACCATTTAAAAAACTAAGAGCGACATATCATGCTTGCATCGTATTTTTTTTTTTTATAAAAGAGAAATATTTAAGTGCTTATTATTAACTCAAATATTTCAATTTTCAGACCATTTCCTAAAAGTAGTTAATAACTTATGCTGGAAAAATGAAAATTGAGTTGTGGTAGAGAGGAATTTGAACCTGGGACATTTGGTCCGTGAGTCCGCAATTCTACCACGGGATCACAACCCAACTAAGACTGGTGTGACATAACAGCCACACAAGAGTTAAACCTTACCTGATTTTTCATCGGCATTTTTCATATCAATTAATAACTGCAAAAAATCATTTCTTCTTCCATTGCTTTTTTCTCTTTGATCAATCGTTTCTGTGATTATATTCGTGAAAAAATGTGCCGTGCTTTTCATCAAAATTGTAAATATTCCTTTTGGTATAGTTTTTGGGGCCAAAAAAAACCAGAGATCTACCAAAAACTTGAAGCGGCCAGTCATGACCATTCTCTTCCCCATTCTCCTGAATTCCGTGTCAGGGTATTTGAAACTGTTCATTTGTATCCCAAAAGCGCATGATCCTATGACGTCCGTTCCAAATTTGGCGATCACTTCTTTGATATCGATGTATTCACCAGATTGGACAGTGTTATCGATGTGTGAAATCATTTCTTTGGAGCAAGAGAGCATCGTATCAAACATAAATCTCATTTTGCTGGAGGTAAAAGTAGGGGTTAGTTTTACTCGGAGCCTTTTCCATTCTTCTCCATCTAAATTAAACAGGTGTCCAGCTAATGGATCTGATTCTGATTTAGACATTAGTCCATGCCCTTGAAAGTGATCAAAATTCTTCAATAAAACTACCTTGGCCATGTCTAGATTGTTGATAACTAGGGTTTTTCTGAAGATCATTACTAGACCCACGTACGGGTGCATCTTTGTTTTTTCGTATACAGAGCGAAAATATTGGCCGATCGATTCTTTATATCCAGATTTTCCTATATGTCCAAACGGAAAAGTACTGGGGGGACTGTACACTCCTCTCCGCCTCCAATACCCGTATTGATATTTCATCCATAAATAAAACACCCCTACTGCAGTTAACACAATCACAAAACAGTGAGTCAAACAGTCACATGACTTTAATTCCATATTGAATAATTTACAAGTAACTTGTCAGTCTATACTATACAAGAATATAAACATAAAACTCTGACATTTTTTATCACAGGTTGCTTTTTTGTATAAAAAAAGACTTTTCGCAATGAACTTGTACCAAAAACTCATGGTTCGATTATATTACAATACGCTCTCACATAATTTTAACTGCGTCCTAGCCAAAAATCAAACACGAGTATTTAAATCATATTGTTTGCAAAAAGACCCATTTTAAACAAATGAATGCACGCAAAAAGTTACAGATTTACGAAACTTAAATATTCAACTGATTTTTCTGTTAATTTAATTTTAAAACATGATTCTTATGTCAGGTACGTGGATAATTTTCATAAAGCAGAAACGGGTCGTTTAAATAATGCACAAAGGTAAACACATAACAATTTCACGTTACTTTGACAGAAAGAGAAGGAGTGGCTCAAATTACGCAATACCTGACGATCACTACTGATCCGATATAAAAGTACTGTTTGGCTTGTTTGGTAGTTGGCCATTTCAAGGTGACCCACATAGGCAAGCATCGTTAGTAGCCAGCCATCTGTTGGCAATTTTTAAAACTAACATTCATATTTTTTTACAAATTAACATAACATTTATGGGATTCCTATTGTTACACAATTAAAATTAAAATTATATTATAGTATTAATTGTCGGGTCGTGGTCCCGTAGCTGGTGTTATAAGAACGTAAATATTTATTTATCTTCAATTATTGTAATCGGGACCCTAGGACCCTAGGACCCTAAGACCTCAAGTAACAAAGGTCAATACGCTTAGGAATATTTTTTTATAAAGGAATTATTTGCGTTGTTATGATTTACCCAAATATTTAAATTTTGGGGTCATTTTCAACGAGTTGTTTTCAATTGTCAACAGAGTTATCTTCGTTGTCTATTCAAATCCTTAATAAGAAAATCAAATGGAGATAAGTCCACCTCGTAGTGTAGTGGTTGTTGCATTCACCAACCATGCTTGAAGACCCAGGTTCGATTTCTGGTAGGGTCAACGTGCAATGTTAACGTGAATCACTGAAATATTTAACTATCCATGGACTGGCACCCGAAGCGTAGGACTGATCATCATAATTTAATTGAACAGATGATCAAAATACGCTGCATTGCTGTACGAATGCCGTGCCTAATGCACCACTGGGTATGGAATAGGAAATAATGATGATCCTTCTTTTAAAGTAAAAAAAAATAATCGTAAGTAAAATAAGTGCTTTAATTATTTCATCTATTCAAATGACAAAATCTGAAAAGCATTTTTATCACAATGAGATACCGCTTATCATTTTTCACTAATATGTGTGTCATAATATGTATGAATGTAATAATATGTATGTATTTAATAATATTATGTACTATCAGAATTGAGTTAAATCCTCATGGGAATATGAGATACAATTTGATAAAAATAAATTTGGGATTAAGACAAATACGATTTATTACAAATATGTATAACTTATTATTAATATATTATAAATATTGCACGTACCAATGTAGCCAAATACGCACCGTTAGGTGTGAATAAGGGGTAATCATACAAATTATCGAGACTGTAGTTTTTGTAGTGTAAATAAATAAAATTTAAAAGTTTATATGTTTGAACAAAATAATTTTAACAGAATAATATAGGATATTTTTCCAACAGAAAAAAATTTGTTGAAAATATGTAGGTATAGGCAAATTCCTAGAATACAAAAGCTATGATCAGTCATCGGCTGGGTTTTAAGTGTTCACTTTACACGCTGTGTAACATTCACCATTCTATTTGGTATTTGATATCCGTCTGACTTACAATGGACGGCCAAATGAAATGGACAAAACACATAGACGGACTCACCAAAATATAGCCATCATTACATAGCCTCTTTTACAAAATTAAAGACCACTTACCAATAAATGATAAATTCTAATTGTACTGTACGAAAAAACACGTCAATTTAAGATAAAATACTTATATAGAGAACTTTTCAGAAAAGGAATAGAGAAATCTAGGCATTTACAAAGCAAATGATCTTTTATTGGCTGGTTTGTCACCAATTTACAGTCAGTGTAACATTCAGCTGTCTGCCTATGATTGAAAGATTTTTGTTCAGTAATTTCACGAAAATCAACAAATGGAAGAATTGTAAAAATACGGAGGATAAAATTTAGAATAAGAAAATTAATATATGATATATTATGTATTCTCCAATAAAAGAAACGTATTAGAACATAGCACTTTCCGTTTGGCATACTTTGCACTATTTCAATCAATGGCAACATATTTATGGGATGATAGGATGGGGTGGTTGTGTTCATATTTAAACCTAACAATACTGTGGCAACAATACTTCAACTTTATAGGGTAAAAATGCAATCGTCAATAGACATCAAACTCTGGGTAATATGTTCCAAGAAATCGGTAATAATAATAAAAAATAATCAAAAATCTTTACTAAACCTAATATATACAATGTGAAATTTACAAAAATAAATAAATATTTAGTCTTTAATAAAACAAAAGGTATACACAGTTAAATGGCGGACTTATTGCTACGAGCAAAATCTTACAGTCTGACCAAAAACAAATAAAAAATACTGTAATAAAAAAAAATGAAAGAAAACAAAATACCAAAAAATATTAAAGTAAAAAAATTAAGAATGTACAAATAGTGTAATGTGTATAATTTGTAGTTTAATACCTACCTCATTTATTTCATAGGTGAGAGTGACTAGTACTAATGTATTTATTTTATTAAATATTATTCTTAATTGTTGTTGCTTTTTTATTTTTAAATGAGTCACATTATTTAATTACTATTTATCTATTCTGAATAACTGTTGAGTAACTGTTAGTATTAGTTTATATTTAAATGCTATTTATTTATAATTTAACTTTGCTTGCCTGTATGTACATTTCGTAATGTATTTTTTACCTGATATGTAAAAAGCACTAAGTGCCGTTTATTTCAATAAAATAAAACAAAATACATAAATACTATCGATCCATAGGGTTTTTCTGTTCAAAAATATCGAAGTCATTAAGATTAGTTAAATAAATGTGAAGTTATGTATAATAAAAATTTGAGGCTCTAATGAACAGAGCACCCAGAAAAAACCATTACAGCGTTTCCATAAAAATGCAATAACAATTTTAAAAAGAAAGAAAATTTTTAAAACTTCATGCACACCTAAAAGAAACTAATTTTTCTTAGTGGTAAAAAAATCATACCACTTTTCCGTCTATAAAATACATTTAGGACCTTACTTATAAACCTGGTATAAAGTTACGCCTAGGCATAGTCGGAGAACAAGGATGGGAATACAATTCTTATCATAGAGATAATAATGGTATTCCTATCCTTATTATTCTACTTCTATGCTTAGGTGTAACTTTAGACCAGGTTTATAAGTGAGGCTCATATAGATGTAACGTTCAACATGTGTTCAAAAGATGTGGCCGACGCTATTAAAAAATTAAGTAATGCTAATTCTCTCGGAGCAGATTTTATTCCGACATTCTTCCTAAAAGGTAGTGTGGAACTTATAAAAAAACCACTGTTTTTTGTATGGTCTTTCTTTTAATACGGGGTTCTTCCCAGAAACATGGAAGACGTCAAAAGTAACACCTATACATAAGAGTGAATCTAAGTCATCAGTAGAAAATTACAGATCTGTAGCTGTTCTTTCTGAACCAGCGAAGGTATTTGTAATTATCATATGTAGAATCGTCACTTCCCGAGTGGAGCCATTTATAATTTATGAACAACATGGGTTCAGGAAAGGCCGCTCGGTTAAAACCAATCTTATGGTTTTTACGAACTACGTCACGGAAGCTCTAGATGCAGGACATCAGGTAGACTGTTCATATAATGATTTCGCCAAGGCCTTTCATACTGTCGACCATGATGTTTTATTAAATAAGCTGTATGAGATCGGTTTCTAAAATGGTATGTAAAAATTAATGGCGAGTTACCTCCAACATAGAAAACAATACGTCTCCTACGGTCTATTCGCGTCAGAGTGTTTCCATACTTTCTCGGGTGTCCCGCAAGGCTCTAACCTGGGTCCTTTGTTGTTCTCAATTTTCAATAATAATATTAAAAATGTAATTTTGAACTCGCGTTTTCTATTGTTTGCGGATGACTTAAAATTATTCTTAAAGGTGACAACTTCTGACGATTTTCGTCTTCTCCAAGCGGATATATCTAATATATATGAATGGAGAAGGCGAAACAAACTTAGGTTTAATGTTTCCAAGTGTTCGGTCACATCCTTCACTAGGGCCCAAAAAATTATTTTTTCGCTACAAAAAGAATGACCAGAATCTGATACGAACATCGAATGTTAAGGATCTGGACGTTAGATTTGTGAGCACCCTGAAATTTCATGAACACATATAATCAGTGGTATTATGGTGGCATTGAAGATGTTAGGATTTGTTCTGCGTACTGCCGGGGTTTTCGAAAATACTCGCGTACTGAGAACTCTTTACAACTCCTTGGTGCGAAGTAGACTCAAGAGTGGCTCGATGATTTGGGGGCCACATGAACTGAAGTACTCTCTTATGATAGAGAAAATCCAAAATAAGTTTCTGAGATATTTCTACATGAGAGAGTGCGGGTATTATCCTTGGATCTACCCGACTGAGTTTCTCCAAGGTATGCTTAGCTACAACAATTTAGAGACTAGAAGAATGCATTTGACTACTCATTTTTATCGATTTTTGTGCGGTAATTACGCGATAATTCTGAGATTATGATGAGCATTGGTTTGTTTGTTCCTGATAATTACTTAAGACAGCGTCAGCATAGATTGTTTCATATTCCAATAAACAGGACCAACCTGCCAATGTTTTTGCTTGGTGGAAGGGCTACCGCCATGCTGAACAACATCGCTCTGGATATTGATATGTTCTATGTATCCGAAGGGGTTTTCGGGAGCAGGATTCTCCTACTACTTTGACATGAGTCTCTTTCATGTATTTTTTTCTTTTTTATAATATGTACGAATTGAATATATGTTTGTAATGTATATTTTATATTTCAATAAATGAATTGAATTAAATAAATGAATTGAATTCAATTCTCTGTGAGTATTTGTTGAATTTCACCAAAATATATAATCTATGTAAGTGCAATTTCCTTTCTGTTTATTATATAACTTAGTTAACACTAAAAATGCATTATGTAACTTCGTAGATATTATAATAAAAAATATGTACATTTCCCTTCCCCTTCTTATCCTCTCTTAAAGCATCCGTCCTAATCCCACCCAATTAACAATAACTTACTGTTCTTAAAAAAAAAAATGATTTTCGAAAAATATTTACGAGTATATGAAAATAACATGTTTATATGTATAAACTTATATGTATTTATTTAATATGTAATATATTTTTCTTACTAACTTTTTATACTTTGTGGAAATCTGTTATTAGTTCTGAGTTTATACACTGTATCTGTTTTTTTACTATAAATATGTGTGTAGAACTGTTGATTTCCCAAATAAAATAAAATAATTTACAGTTTATGTTTTAATTAGTTAAATATTTTCTGTAGATTAAATACTGCTGAAACGTATTCCTATAATATAAGTTAATATTAGAAAAATAACAAAGAAAACTAACCTGAAAATAATGTTAGGAGAGTTTTCAAAATACACAATAATTCATTTACTTATGTCAATTCTATTGATATAAAGTTAATCCATATGTATTTCTTGCATTCGTATTTTTATGGTAAACTTTTTTTTGTCAATTTTATTAAAATATCTCGAATTGTAAGCTAATAAAATCTGTGACGTGCGTTACCGAGTCACTGACATTACATATAGTAAGAAGAAGTCTTGTGATATTATTATAGTTTTCGCCCTTTACAATTTTACTATTTTTCGAACTACAAATGATTTTATAGCATCATGCCGCTAATGGGAGCCGAAAGATGAGAAGACTGAGAAAAAAATTGAAGCAGGATGCTTTCAAAATAAACATCGCCGAAAGACAAAATAAACTTGTGAAAATTGTCGTTTCTGCCAATACATCAACAGCCTCCGTGGTTAAGTGGCTAAGCGATTCCCAGTGAGAACACGAAAAATATAATATGATTTTTTTCAAGCCTGAGTCCTCTGTGCTATTTATCACTGCAATGGGCCCTAGCTTATGGTGCAAAAAAAGAATAATCGGGAATAAAAAACATTTATTATAGTTAACAAATTACAACAGGGATGGAGAATACCTTAAATAAGGGAATATGGAAGTCTAGGCATTTACAGGGCTTATGACCTGTCATTGGCTGGTTTAAGTGGCCACTTTACACACTGTGCAACAGATGAATAAACATATACTATATAAAATAAATATCCAACATTTTACACTGGTAAAAGTAATACGGAGATTTCAAATTAAGTGTATAAATAGAATATAATACTGGTTGCGAATTTCGTATATATTCAATTTTCAAAAATAATAAATTCAAAAGGGAAATCAGCGACGGCATCATCGTAGGTGAGTAGAGATGAGTAAATACAATATTATTTTTTCATTTTACAAACATTTCATTTATGGTTTTCCGAATTCTATTATTGTATAATATAACTTCATTTATGACACGTTACGTTTATTGTTCATTATAAGTTTGAAATCATTTTTAGTCTAGTATTGAGTATCTATTATATAATAACCGTATTATTGTATATGAGTGTAGATTTCAATAAAATAACTATAATATATATTTCTGTAAGTAGAATAGAACCAGAATCCTCGACGAGTGTTTTCTACTCGATGGGTCTCTCAGATAAAATCCCTGCAAAAGGAAACATAATAGAGAAAAGCCGGCCTCGTTGGGTAGCGGTCGGCGTGTTCGCCTACCACACTTGAGGTCCTGGGTTCGGTTATTTGCAGGGTTGACATGACACATTGATTTTAAAGTTTGTTTAAACTGAAATAATATATTTTTAAAATTATTTATTTAACTTTTTGTACATAATGTTATTTTTACATTGGCGGGCTTATTGCCAAACGGCAATTTTTTCCAACCAACCAGTAAAATAAAAGTTTTATTTTTATAATTCAAGTTACAGAACATATTCAATAGAAAAAAAAAGATTAAAAAGCTAAAGATATATAAAAATGGAAATAAACGTATTTGTTTTTAAATTACCTTAAATCAAAACTATTACTCAATGGGAAAAAGGAAAAAAAGAGGAAAGAGGAAAGGAAGAAAGGAGGAAAGGTTAAGGCAGAGAAAGGAGATGTTTATTCAGACGTGATTTAAACAGAGATAATGTAGTAACATCTTTAATGGTGGATGGGAGATGATTCCACAGTCAAGCCGCATGGACACTATATGAGTTAGAGGAGAAAGTGAAATTGTGGATGGGTATTAAGAGAGTGCCTTGAGAATTGGAACGAAGAGGTAAACCATGAACTGATAAGCGTTGAAATGTTTCACGCAGGTATATAGGAGCGTTAGGACTATGAAGTTCATTGAACAGAAGTGAGAGGTATATTGTTCCTGAAGAATGCACCAGAAGGGTGCGAATGATCACTTTATATTTATGTGACAGATTATTGAAATACGCTGCATTTGGTTAACCATTTGCAGCGTATTTCAATGATGATTATGTTACTCAAAAAGCTATATTTAAAAATCCCTATTTATCTTAATTTTCTTTTATTTACGTAAAATAGATAAATAAGACACGACTATTTTTTTATAGGTATTCTAGGAGTCAGTTTCAGAATCATATCTCCTTTCGTGTGTAGCATGAAGGATGTTGGATTAAAGACGACAGGTAGCTCAGTCTTCTCACATATTTCTACTTTGTATTTACGAAGCACCACAAACAACCCCAATTTTACTTGCGTGAGTCCAAAGCGGCTCCCTGAAACAGAAATATATTTGTATTTTATTTTTTCAGAAAATATACAGCCGTAAGTATTAAAAACAAAGATTTTTAAACAGATGTTCTATTTATTTCAAAAATAAAAATCAATTAACCAAGCTTCATTTCCAATCGAAACCGAAAAAACTGGGGGTACTATTTCACAGATCTTGATATTTTAATCGAACTCTACTACTTTAATTGCCCCTTTTACCGCGAGTTTGTGGAAAAGACTTTCCCAAAACCAACAGGTGGAAGATATCTTTATTTAGATTTTATTTACTTTTTACGCCCATTAGGCATTTTAAACGACATATACTATGATAAAAAAAAAGAATTTTCAGTATTTTGAAATATAGGAGGTATAGAAAAATAAAAATAAATAATGGAATATATAAAGAAAACGCTGTATCAAATATAAAATATAAAAAGTTAGATGAAAGAAAATAAAATTTAAAGATATGTTATTTTAAAAAACACAGTTGCAACAGTTTGAAAATGATAATAACGAATCCTAAAAATAAAATTGAACATAATTTTAATTCTCATTTGATATGGAACAAATACATTAAAAAAAATTTACAATCAATGCTCAAATGCTCATGTTAAAGACATCTATGTTGCTAGCATATTGTTAGCAGCATTTCATATCGAGTCCCTGTCCGTAGAACTCGTCAATCTGTACTCTTCGACATTCCTAACTGAATGACTAATTTTATGAAAAATAGCACTCTTTGAAGAATACAGATTACCTGTAATGACAGTTTTAGTGACATCGACATATTACACTGTAAATACCATATTTTTATCAGATCTGTAAAAGACATTTAAAATTTATCTCTTGTTTAACTTTCAACTTTTAATTTTGACTTTTAATTTTAACTTTTAATTTTAACTTTTGATTTTAATTTTAATTTTTAATTTTAACTTTTAATTTCCACTCTTAATTTATACTTATTCATATGTTCATCTAATACCTGCATTTAATTAATTATTGTTAGTCGTGAATTTTTACTAAGAAAAATAAATGTTCATGGGATCAGAGAGAGGAGGGAGGAAAATAGAGTTGGATCTTTATAATGTTTTCTCCCTTTTATGTACTTTTTATTAAGAATTAATATTTTTTTTTTTTTGGATTTCATTATTTTTCCCTTCTCCCCCTGCATTCGTAATAAATAAATGTGAAATCTGTAATTGGTCTTACTTTTTTTAATTGTTCTTTTATACCTTGTATTTATATGAAGACTATGATTTCCTTAATAAATAAATATCGGTTGGCAAACATGCATCCGTACTATTCGTGAATTTGCTCCATAATTTGTCGACATTTGGCCGCAGTAGAATAGTGTATTAAATCGGATTACTCTACCAGGTACTCACTCAATAAAAATTTACGAGTTGATAACAATCAATATTTTTAATCAAAAAAGTAGTTAGTTTAATTTCCCCATCTATTTTCTAACGTTTCTATTTTGAAATAATATTTTTAAAATGTACAATTTATATATTTAATTGGTATATTTGGTTTAAAATTGATAAAACGCACAAATTTGGAAATAGAGACAAATATATGTTTTCTCAAAATGTTCCTCACCTTCATTAAATTATACCTGTTTGACTGTTTCCTATCAAATTAAATTCTTTATCTTCAGTTTCTACACCGTACTGTGACAAACATGCAATCAATCGATATTTATCAAAAGGTCAAGTTTTTTTATATAAAAAGAAATTCCGCTAATCTTTTGTTTTAAAAACTTGTCAGCAGGTGGAAAAGAGAGGACACGGAAGAAAGTTTTGGAAAATACACCACAACACCCAGATTAATTAAAAAAATATATTTCAAGAATTTTTCTCTTGCAACTGGCGAGAATCGAACTCGTGACGCCGATTTCCCAGTTGGCCGTCCAACGAATTGCTTCATTTAACTTTTGCGTTTTCACCGGGAATCGAACCTGGAATGTGCATTTTCCGCGCATGAGTCAATCGTCAACCATTACACCACGGAAGTAGAAATCCTAAAAAAAGAAATCGAGTAGAGATATATGTCCGCCTCGTAGCGTAATAGTTGGCGCTTTCGCCAATCAAGCTTGAGGTCCCGGCTTCGATTTCTGGCAGTGTAAACGTAAAAAAACTGCAGTGTTCCACTCTCCTTTGACTTGTATCTGAAGCGTAGCGTAATACTGATCACCTTGCCTCCATGTAGCAAATTATAAAAATACGGTGCATTTTTTGCGCCAATGTAGTGCCCTATGCATCACGGTTGCGGAAAGGAAAATTGTGAATTGAAAAATCATAGTTTTCCATGAGCATTCAGTCAATTTGGGACACAATAATTATTTATACCAGTACATTATAAAAAACAAGAACAAATGAATATACATAATACGGAATATTTCTATAAAATTATAAAAGTACTACTGAAAAATTCACTGAAGAAAAAATATTTGAGTGATAAACTTTTAGTATATTTACGCTTTCATTTCATCGGGTATGTTATTACAAACCAACTTCACCTTTATTAAACAGACTACAACGACAACAAAATAAAATATTGAAGCTAGCATATGACCTTCCTTATCTAACACCAACTAAAGAACTATTTAAAAAAACTAAACAATTAAATGTTAATGCACTTTATCAACAAGAATCTTAAAAAATAATTCATAAGTTAGCCTTTGATATCATCGTAGACAAAGAACTAAAACTTGAAAAAAATTGTTATAAACATGGATATAATACAAGAATATCTGAACAATATCACAGACAACATTCCAAAACGAGACAAGGACAATCGAGACTAATAAACCAGGGAATGAAATTATACAATAAACTACCAGACAAAACTAAACGAAAGACTCGGACAAATTTTTCAAAAGATGTAAAAAATATTATAATCAACCATAGATTATGAATAAAAATTATACGTTTTATTTTCAAAATGAATGTAAGGGTAAAATAAATAAATTTTCAAATAATAAGAAAAAAATTACGGTGCAAGGAAAAAAAAATATAGCGCAAGGAAATTTGACTTCAACCTTTTACGATGGAATTGGCAAAAATAAACACAGCATTTAAAAACCATTTTGCGCCATTCCTCTTCAATCATTGCTTACTGTTAATTTATTAATACAAACCTATGCAAATCCGCGGTCCTTCCCCAAATGGAATGTTAGAAAAAGGATTTATTTTTGAACTTTTTTCTGCATTGAACCTGTCAGGATCAAACTTCAGTGGATCATTGTAAATATCAGGATCTCGGTGGATTCCCAGTGCCGGTATTACAACACTTGTCCCTTTTTCTATAACAGTCTCCGTTCCGGGAATTTTAAAGTCCTTATTACATGATCTGAAGATCAACGGAATAGGAGGATACAATCTCATTGACTCTGGAAAAAATAATTTTAAAATTAATTTGTTTACACATTTAAGTTGGTAAGTGAGAATTCTCAGTTTCAAGTTCATTGTCATTTATTATGGAAATAAAAGAAGAGTGATACTGAAATCAACAAATTTGGAATAATCAGCGAACGGTTTCATCGCTTTCGTGGTATATTCGAGTGATAATGAATCTTTATTGAATTTTCAATTCGATTCAATTCTACTCATTTATTTTAAATATAACATATATGTACAATACAAACATATATTCAATTCGTACATATTATAAAAAATAAAATAAAAATACACGAAAGAGACTCATGTCAAAGTAGTAGGAGAATCCTGCTCCGGAAAACCCCTTCGGATACATGGAACAGATCAATATCCAGAGCGATGTTGTTCTGCATAGCGGTAGCCCTTCCAACAGGCATAACCATAGGCAGGTTGGTCCTGAATATCGGAATATGAAACAATCTATGCTGACGCTGTCTTAGGTAATTATCAGGAACATATAAACCAATGCTCATCATTATCTCAGAATTATCGATCATACCGCGCAACAATCGATAATATGTAGTCAAATACACATTCCTTCTAGTCTCTAAACTGTTGTAGCCAAGCATACCCTGGAGAAGCTCGGTCGGGTAGAGCCAAGGATAATACCCGCACTCTCTCATGTAGAGATATCTCAGAAACTTATTTTGGATTTTCTCTATCATAAGAGAGTACTTCATGTCATGGGGCCCCTAAATCGAGCCACTCTCGATCTACTTCGCGCCAAGGAGTTGTAAAGAGTTCTCAGTACACGGGTATTTTCGAAAGCCCTGGCAGTACGCAGAACAAATCTTCAATGCATTTATAATTCAATCTTTATCAAACCGATAAAAATGAATAAATGAAAATTACATGTCTTATAGAATTGAATGGAATTATTACAAAGAGTACGTAATAATTTAGAATTAACCTTCTAAAGAATATATTTTTCGTATGAATGCTTTCAGCTCTGTCTAATGTTTAGCAGTTTGTAGATGCCCGAAAGAGGGTAAAAGAGCCAGTTGGTCAAATAAATAAGTGAAAGTGAACCAAATGTTTTTATTTCTGTGAAGGGTCTGACGTACAAGTATTAAAAATATTTCAGCTCTTTATAGAATATGAGGGTACTACCGTTTTATCATTATAACTAGAATAAACAAACCAGCCGCGTGATATCCGACAGAGAATAGCTTATTTCACACATACCATCTTAATGTAAACGGCACGGTAAAATTATAGTGGATTGACATTTATTGGAATCGTTGTACCTATTTAAACTTGATAATATTTCCATGTATATTTTTTTTATAAAACTCCATAGTTAATGATTTTAATGAAAATATCAATAAAAATACCTCGGTCAATATATTTTAATTTTAAAAATATATTTATATATTAGCGTTTTTATAATTTAACTAAATATTTCAATATTGGTGACCATTTTCAACGAGTTGTAAATAACTAATTTTCAGAAAATGGAAATCAAGATGAAGTAGAGTGGAGTTCGAACCTAGGACCTCTGATCCGTGAGTCCGCAACACTAGTCACGAGACCACAACCCGATTCATATAATCTAGTAAAACCTAACGATAGAGATTTGAATGATAATTTTATCAAAATCAATCTTTAAATTTAGCGAGACTCTCAGGCAAAAATCCTGCAAAAAGAAATCGACTGGATATTAGTCGGTCTCATGGTTTACTGGTTATTGCGCTTGTCAGGCATTAAATGTATAAGTAATTGTAAAACAATAAATATCGATTCAACGTTTTATATTTTATCATGCCGCGCCGTGCTGTGAAATGGCCCAATCATGCGATATCACGCAGTGGGCTTGTGGTTTGCACGTGCACAGCGGTCCAGTCTCCGTGAATGTGCTTTACAGTAGTGCTCGTCATCCGGATTGCCAAATATCGAGATCGTAATTAGGAAATAAAAAATGAAGGAGATGTGTTTAATTTTAATTTAATTGTGCAATTAACTATGCTGGACATGTTAAAGGAAGTTTTGAATGTGATTAAAAGTCGTTGGATTATTTCAAAAGCAATAAAATCTGGCACTCATTAATCCGGATACTTGGAGTTTAACTGTAGTTGCAAACCCATAAAAATCCTATTTTTTGATTTTTTGAGAAAATTAAAAAAAAAATCATACAGTAATAGCAATAACGTGGTATTTGTTCTTGTCCACAGATAAAGTAGGCAGAAAACATACAATATTTGGGAGTTGTTATTGATCAAATTGGAAATCTAGATAGGCACAGAGCTGAGATCTTTAACTTCAAGAAGTCAACAAATGGGAATCGAAGGAATATAGATGTTTGAATATAGGCAGAATGGTGAACACAGCCCTGTGGATGCCTAGACTTCTATATTCTCTTCTCTAAAATGTTCTCCATTTCTGTTGTAATCTGTTCATATTTACAGCTCCCTAGGGGGTTGAATTCAGTCCTTGTCTACAAAAATTTGGATGAACTCAAAAAATTGTAGAAACAAATATTCAAAACAGGATACAAAATCTGTTCATGGAACACAGAGAAATTTAGACATTTACCTTGAACGACTTGTGTGAGATACGGCATTTTGTTTAGAGTATCGTAGGTTATGTCTCCTTCTGTTTTCTCCATAACCTCATCTATCTGCTTGTGGAGTTCCTCCTGTATTTGGGGGTTCCTGGCCAGCTCCAGAAAGGCGTAAGTGGCAACCGTTGCCGATGTCTCGAAACCAGCGACAAAGAATATAAACACCTGAGGCATTAACTCTTCCATCGTTATATGATTACCTGCGAATCAACACAAAAAATAATCGGGATTTGAAAATTATTTTTCTGACACATATATGTTCCATACGAGAAACGATGTATTTCCTTAAATTTTGTTTATTTGCCTAGGCACACTATAAAAAAATAATCAACACGAGTAGGTATGTAGATATTATATTTAAAAAAGATCATGTGGAATCAACAGATCACTGAACATGACTGCCTTACACGAAACAGATATGTTTGTGAAATAGAACCGTAACGAACCATAGACGAGACCGTCTACCTCGTCTCATTAAGTGTGTTCTACTCGATTTCCATTTATTTCCTTGTTTTATTTTACACAAAGAAGCGTTTGATTTATCCGCCAGACACGGAAATATGCACGTATTAAAGATAAGATTAAAAAAAACGGTTAGTGTAAATATTATTACTGATAAAAAAATATTAATTGAAAATTTACGAAATTCCTGCCCTTAAATAAGATATGATAACTTAATAAGACTGGTAATTCAAACAACGTTTAAATAAATTAAAAAAACCTTGACTTAAAACATTAAATAAACAGAACAATTCAAATTATTTAATGACAGGTTTTGGGACAGGATGTTAGGTTGACACTTTAATCCACTTAGTTTGATAGACCAATAACCGATTTCATCGCTCTTGTGACATCGTTCGACTGCTGACCAGTTTTTTTTCCGTATTGAATATTTTATTTTATAAATATTTAATCTATTACAATACAGAGTTGGCCCTTAATGTACCTGGCTACCGCACCCGTCACACGAATCTATCTCTTTTCCATGTACCTACAGTTCGCACCAACTAAGCACAGAACTCTCCTCTGATACGCTTGGCGCGTAATCATAATGTATTTTTCAATAACATAGACATATTTTACTGCAGTAAACTCACTTTTAAAACAAAAATTAAAAAACTATTATATGAAAAAAAAGTATTCTTATAAATTTAAGTTGTTTCTATTCACTAATATCAAACACACACTCACCCTGTCCATAAACTCACCCTCACACCCATATACACTCACACACATATTCACATACCTACCAAAACTACACTCTACCCACTTACATACGCACCCTCACACAAAAAAACCCGCACACATGCACTTCTATGAATTAATATCTAACTGAACTGGATTTTTATAATTGTATTTATGTGGAAAACTGATTTAGCTTAAGTTTTTTTTTTACAATGTTGTGTATATTTTTTTGTATTGCTATTATTTTTCTGAATGAACAAAACTAAAAAATTAAAAATACATATAAACGGAATGAAAATAGGTTTATAAAATTCTTCAATTAGATTACTTAAGTCATAACAGTTTTAATTAATCATCAATTTTATTCCTCCACTGGAGTGACCCGTATTGAGAGAATACATTATACTTTAGAGTGTTTAATCATAAAATATTTATCAAGTCGATTAAAAGTCTAACCTACACTTATCAGTAAGAAATTTTATGGCGCCGGTATTTTAATAATTAATTGGGCCCCTATAGCGGACTTACGGATCAGAGGTCCGAGGTTCGAATTCCACTCTATCCCGACTTAATAGTTTATTTTTAAGAGTGAATTATTTATAACTTGTTGAAAATGCCCCCAAAATTAAAATATTTGGGTGAATCATAAAAACGAAAATATTCCTATTTTATTAATTTTAAAAAAATCCAACAAGAGGAGCCACCATAGTTGATACACAAAGAACATTAAAAATACACGTTTTACCACTAATATTATGGGATGACAGTGATTTTTAGAATTTTTTGATGATCGAAACGTACTTTATTATGTTTTGTGACATTGATTTCTACCCCGAAATTTTCTTCATTCTTATTCTTAGATGTAGAGGTCAGCGCTATGCAAGCTCCTGACGTCACTACAGCTGTGAAAATCTATTGTGACGGGTCCCCGTGAATAGTTCTCGCCCTCCAAGCCCTGGAGTGCTATTCTAAACCACTCTCGCAGTACGAGAAAACAAATTTTAATAATAATAATAATAATACGGCCGCGATGCGTTTGGAATATCAGCCCAGGGCCCCGATTACAATGGGAAGTTAACAGAGTTATCTTCGACTGTCTATAAAGAAAAACCTATATTTGTGTACGAAAATGAGTATATTTGTTGACAATTTCAAGTATCTTCGTCAGTAACCTATAATTAAACACGATTAGAAGAAAAAAATGTATGCATATTCTGTTTTTTATACAGAAAACTTAATTTTACTTTGGAGATAAAATTAAAGATTAATATTAACATCCCATTGTAATCAGGGCCCTGGTCTATAAAGAGCCTGGTCACGGTGTGGAAGGCGAGAGTTTACATTTTGATAAATCTCGGGATATTAGGTTGGGAGCGAACTCTTTAACATCCTCAGGTTTGACCACCGGTCCCTCGAGGGTGAGCCTCTTTTTATGATGTAAAGCATCACATTTACATAGAATGTGTATAGGTGTTTCCTGATCTACCCCTACATATAATTAATTTGCTTTTTTAGAGCCAGATTTAAAGTTTTACTTATATAATGTATCTTATTTTATTAATGTACGGTTTTAATATAATATCAATACAAGAATTTAGCATTTTAATAAATCATTATTACATGAAAATTTTTATCAATTGTAAACAAATTATCAATGTTTTTATTATCATATTCATACATAAGAATGAAATAGTATTTTGCTGATAAACAATTGCTCAACTTGTTTATTTGATAAAAAATATCATTTTACCACATTAAATTTACTAGCGTCATTCTGGTTTTATACAAATATAATTTATGAATTATTGAAAAAATAAAGGACAACTGAGACTTAAATCGACTGAATAATCAGTGACTGATTTTATTGAAAGCGATGAAACCGGTTACTGGTCACTCTAAATTTTGGGTTTAAATTGTCTTTTATTCCTGTAACAAATTGCAATTGCACCAAGAATGAGGAACTTCAGCCCTACGGGAAATTGGATACAAAAAATGTTATCTTGCGCGCGGTAAAAATTAGAGCATTTAATTGTACTGCAAAGTTTATTGAAAATGTACGAAAAAATAACAGTCAATATTTTAATAAAAACGCACTACTTTGATCAACGTTACTGGTTCATATGAACCAAGCAATGATATGAGAGCTGTGAAGGATATCCGGTTGGCTTACCGTAAACGAACCAATCGAAAGAAATAATAGCCTCTGACCTCATACGCGGAGTTTTTTCAGAAATACAAAACTTTAAAAAATCACAGCGCTGTACGATATATAAAAAAAATAATTGACTCAGTTTAGTATTTAGTCTATTAACAAATAAAAAAAAAGACACTGAACTTCCCCATTGTCACAAACGAGCTTGAATATTAAAAAAAATATTTTGGATATTTGTAGCACTAACTTTGTCAATCATTGCTACATTTTTGAGAGATAAATAAATTGACCTTGTTTTATGAACCACTTTATTTATTGACGCAACAGATAAGTTTCGGCAAGGTTTTCGGTTGCCCTTTTCAGGGTCATTCAACAACTAAACATAAATAATATATAAAAGTAGCAGTTAACAGATTAGTAGGTATCGATAAGATTCGATTCATTTCATATTTCTAATATTTACATTTTGTTTGACGGCTTTTTTATTTCTAGAATTTACAAAGTCTTTAGTGGATTAGTTTTATTATTTTAATGCAGTATTCCGATTCTGCCTTCAACATTAAAGAAGTGGTTATTTGTCAAAATATGGACAACGAATTCCAAAAATTGGGTTTTGTTGGGACATCTTACGATGAATAGGTTGTATCAATGAATAAAGTGGTTTATAAAATAAAGTCATTTTATTCATCTTTCAGAAAAATAATAATTTATAAATAATAGATGGCTTAAACGAGGCTTGTCTACTTTAAGCCAATTAACGCTTACAGCAATCACCCCTCAGTAAAGAGTTGAATTAAAAATTGATACTAGTAATTATATTTCATAGATTTTTAAAAATTGTTGACACGATTATAAAATCAAGATTTAAAAAAAAAAATACATTTTGCTTTACAAGAGCAGAAATTTTTATTTGTTTAAATAATATATTATCTTATACCTGATTTGACGTCCGAGTTCTTCATGTCAATTAGCAGTTGTAAAAAGTCATTTCTAGTATCGTTACAGCTTTCTCTCTGTTCAATTGTTTGGGAAATGGTTTTAATAAAGAAATCTGAAAACTCCTTCGTTTGCCACTGCAAGAATATTTTCGGAACCGTCTTGGGTGACAAAAATGTCCACATGTCTTGAATGATTTTTAAAAAGCCAGGGGCAAAAATTTTTTTGCCCATGTTCCTAAACTCGGCATCGGGGTATTTGAAGCTGTTCGTTTGTATCCCAAACGCGCAAGATCCAATAACATCAGTACCAAATTTGGCGACAACTTCTTTCATGTCCAAGTATTTGCCGCTTTCAACATGTGCATTGATATACGCCAGCATTTCTTTAGAACATGATAGCATACTATCAAACATGAATCTTATTTTGCTGGATGTAAACGTAGGTGTCAACTTCACTCTCATTTTTTTCCACTCTTCTCCTTCTAAATTGAAGAGGTGGGCTGATAGAATATCTGCATCTTTGTGGACTGTCGTTCCGTGGTTTTGGAAATGATCGAAGTGTTTTGACAGAACCATCTTTATAACTTCTGTATCATTCACCAACAGAGTTTTTCTAAACGCCAAGAATAATCCGGCGATCGGATATTTTTTAGTTTGAAAATAAAGACGCATTATATTCTCTCCGAAAGATTCCTCAAATCCCAACTTGCCAAGATGTCCCAAAGGAAAAGAAGCCGGAGGACAGTAGACTCCTCGCCTTTTCCAATATGTAGAATAAACATATTTCATCCACACATAAAATATGGCTAAAATAATAAATAAAACAAAAACACCGCTTTTAAAAACATCCCATGAAAAAAGACCCATTTTCACAAAATCAATTATTTGATAAAAAATATAAACTTTTTTTATTGCAATTCACACGAAGTCTCATGAGCAACTGTTTAAAAATAATACTTGTCGTCAATATTTATAGTATATAATTTTCATGCTTACCTATTTAAAAATATGTACCTCTCTTATCTTTTATGATTTTCTTATAATACCAGTAATAGATTATATTATATTTAATGTATCATGTTATACTACATTACATATATTTTAATATTAAATCAGTAATATATTATAATATCTCTATGTATAATGCAACTTTTTCATGGAGACTAGTGATGACTAAGGTGTTTTTGGTTTTGTTTTTAAATTATAATGTTTTATTATATTGATGCGCTTTCAGTTAGTAAAACAGGGGTTTTTAAGCAGTTAGAAACTAAACTATGGCATGTTTAAACTTGTCAAGATAAAATCAATGTCTTGTGATTTGAAATCGGAAGACAAAACAATATTGTATGGTCTTCATTACATTAAAAAAATTGCATAGATATCACTTATTCACATTTTAAAGCAATTTTCCTACTCATAGTTCCCACCAGTATTTATAATGCACACTAAAAATACAAGGTGTCCGGTGTCAAATGTCGCATTTTAAACATACACAATTTTGAACGGAAGTAGCCAGAGAGAGTTGGAGTTGTGCCTTGAAGTTGCCGGTGCTGCGGATTTTTTATTTGCCATGGATTATTGTCGGTCGAAACAGACGCGTGCGTTTGCCATCGAGGCGCACTTAATCTTTTTTTCGCTTACTGCAACTAGGCGTTAGTTCTGTAATCATTACAATATTCGCCAAATAAGTAAAGAGCTTTCAATAAACTTAATCTAACATTAGGAAGCCAGAGAAAGAGTTCCAGAGACAGCTGTCAACAGACGTTGACAAGGTCAAGCTGTTCAAGCGCTGTACCCGTGGTCTCAGACGGTCCCTCCATGGCACTCATTAGTTTCTTTGTAGACGTCGCTCAGTACGCAACTCCTAATTTGAATTCAACTATGCCGTGTTGTGTCCTTTTAAAGTGTAGAAATACTGCTAGGATCTCAAATTTTATAATTTCTAATAATAAATACTGTCAAATTAAATTGATCGTATCAGTATCAGTGTTTTGTATTCAATTCCTGGCAGAGAAAAGAGGAAAGCCGAGTGAACGCGGTTGAAATCCGATGTCTTAGTCCAAAAACCCAACTTTTCAGGAGAGACAAATGGATTATTTTTCATACTTTAATCTTTTATTTTTCAAGAAGAGGCAGAGCAAAGATAAATATATTTTTAAAGACAGGCGCCGTGGCGCAGTTGGTTAGACGGCTATCTGTGAAACTGGCGTCGCGGGTTCGATTCCCGCCAGTTGCAAGAAAAAAATCCAAAAAATTTTTTTTTCTCAATTGGTCTGGGTGTTGTGGTGTATTTTTCATTACCTTCTTCCATATCCCCTCTATCCCACCTGCTGACAAGCCTCAAAATAGAGGCTTAGCGGGTTATTCCTTTAAAAAAAAATTGGCTTGGGTGGCTTTGTTTTTTTTTAAGTTGCTCTTAGAAGATTTGATAATAAAACAAATTTTATTTTACATAAAACGGATATTTTTATATCATGTTACATAATATTTGATGTTTTAAAGATAATGTCGGTCAAATGCACCGGGATCTTCGAAATCGACTAAATATCAAGTACCCTGAGCCAAATCTTATCAGATCACCGAACAAGGTCTGTTTCAATTTATACAAATATCTAGCGGGTGAGATGAAAATCCACAGATGTCACTAAAGTTATGGTTCCCTAGAAAAGCGGTGCCATACTCTAGCGGCCGTAAAATGCCACGATGCGTGAGCGTAATAAGATGCCCGTCTTAACGGTGTCCAGAGATGTGAATTGAAAGAAAACAGGTCGTTATCTGGCGGCCGTGACAACTTATATGTCGAAAATTTACGCTGGAATAGGCGCCCGCGATCATAATGTAGACATCGATTACGCAACAATAATATTTTGAAAAACGTTGTTTAAAAGAAAAACTAAATTTGTGTATTTGATTTTTAAATAGTAGAAACATTATAAACGAAGTCCTAATATTATCTTAGTTCTAATTATTATTAAACTATATAAGTACTAATCATCAATATTTATAAACTATACACATTTCAAATTTACACTTCATCAAAACACTAATATGGAAAAGAAAAAGATTGAATAAAAAATCATAAATTTGAGAAGAACGCAAGAGCTGTTTTTAAAAGCTAGCTCTTAAAGTTTTAAGAGCTAACTTACCTGTTACAGACATGTTTTTTAAACCCGTATATGAATTTGTATTTATTTATTATTTTATAATTGCGAAATCATTTACTTATTATTTGAAAACATAAATTATATGTACTGTTTTTCGCTCCTTATATTTAAGTTAGTAATAATTATTATTATACAACTATGTAGTGTTATCATTTGATTGAATGTAAAGGATCTTTACCGACAAGCCATATTCATTGGCTTGGTGAGTCCTGTAAAAAAAATAATTCAAAAAATGTTTTTAAAAAATAATAAAAATGTATGTAAATAATAAAAAAAAAATATGAAAACAATATTTAAAAAAATCTCTTATGGTATTTCCTTAGAACAAAAATATAACAAATAAAATATACAGAGAATAAAACCAATGACAGATATCCACAGAAATACATTAAATACACGTACAATACATACTAGTGTGTTTGTGTGAGTGTAGTGAGTGAGAGGGTGGGTGAGTGGGTGTTATATTGGAATGATGGTGGACATGTGTATAAATATTGCACAAGTGTCAAGTGTCAAGTGTCGAAAATATAAATATATATAAAATATTAAGAATTAGAGATAAAATATAATAAAATAAGACTTAATTTTTGAAACTAAGTATAAGACAAAAAAGTATGTTTTAAGACGCGCATTTTAAATGTTATTTTCTACAATCAAATGGATCAATAAGGGGAAAGTTCAAATTATATTCATTAGCAAAACGTATAAGTGGAGAGTTCTGGGCATAGTTCGTACCAACTGCTGGCACATGAAATAGAGAGCTCGACGTGTGACGGGTGCGGTAGCCGGGGACATTTAATGATAACTCCGACAAAAGAGCCGGACTATCAAGGCGTCCACTAAGTATGTCATGAAACACCTCCATGTCCAACAGTAGACGGTGATCTTCTAAAGTAAGCTAGTGGTGTTTTTTGCAGGAAGACATATAATTGAGATCGGTATACCTGCATCTCCAGTTAAGATGTCTAAGAAATGTCCATTGAATTTTCTCGAACTTTTCTTTATGTGTGACATATTGTGGAGACCAAACAGAAGTTCTGAATCTTTCTCTTCTTGCGAAATAGCAGCCTTATTTTATTTTTGTTTTTGGCTTCATATTCGTGTTCACATTGATCAGAAAAAATAATTTTAATCTACTCGTTTGAGGAACATCCGTTAATAATCTAATAAAAACAATCTGATCAAAATACAAAATATTAAAATATATAAGCTAACGTACTGTCATGATATATATAGGGTATTAGGCAGACGGTTGTCCAAATGGAGTAGGCCAGGAAAGGCCATTGCCGACAGCCCTAATAACCGATCAGCCCTAATAACCTCAACTGTGAAGGGTTTATTTTAGTTTTTAGAAAAAGTCCGATATTTGAAATTCGTGGACACAAATCCTAAAATAATAATTTGATTTTATATAAAGTGTTGCCATGTTCTAGTAAAATTAATATTTGGTGCAGGTATCAACTTAAAACATAATTACGAGCTATCGAGTTTCGATAAGTTTTTTTACCTCTTTTACAAATTTAGATAGCTTATAAAACAAAATATCGTTTTGGCGGTTGTGCCCACGATATTTTTAATTATTTCAGTTCAAGTTATTAACATTGGATTTTTTTTTGTAAAAACTGCGAGAGCAAAAAAAACTCCCTTTACAGTATCGCCAAATTCAGGTTATTGGGGCTGGTCGAGTCAGCAATGGCCTTTCCTGCCCCCTATTCCATTTGGACAGTCGACTGTTTAACACCCTGTAGTATATTATGATAAAAAAAATCTGGTAGCAAATAAACGTTGTTTATAATTCTTATAATCGTTTTTTTACATTATAATATTGTAATCTGATCCCGATATTTCTCCACAAATTTTGTGTAACTGGACTTTGTTATAGTTTTTGCCCTTCACATGGTATAAAACTGAATTATTTTCTACAAAATCAATCAAATTTTCGTCAATTTCAATGGTCCACATCACGTTTGTCCCCTTTTTTCCAGCTTTGAGAGGCAAAAATGTTCACCACTACACGAGAAAAACCGTTAGAAGTCTGTTTGCACAGCTATGACGGCCGTCCTGCAAGCAGAGCATTGTTGTTTGACGTTCTGATCACAAGCAACGCTCTCTAGGAAACCAGTACCATTGGTTTGTAGATGACATGATTTACTGCCACACGAAGGCCACCAGATGACAGTATCGCTTTCTTAGGAAACCGTAGCTTTAACAAGGGCTCTTCGATTTTAGGAATAAGAATTAAAATGGAAACAGTAAACACTATAAATACTAAACATATCAGCAGTTTTAACAATCCTTTTTCAAATGTAATTACGTTATGATCAGGAGATATTGACTCGACTGTGGAATCGCTTGACTGTGGAATCATCTCTCATCCACCATCAAAGATGTTACTACAGTATCATTGTTTAAATCACGTCTGAAGAAACATCTCCTTTCCCTTCCTTAATCTCTCCTCCTTTCCTGTTTTTTTTTTCCTTTTCCCATTGAGTAAAGGTATAAATTAAAAATAATTTATACACAAATACATTAATTTATATTTTGATATTTTTTTAGCTTTTAGTTTTTATTTTCCATTGAATATGTTTTGTAACTTGAATTATAAAAATAAAACCTTTATTTTATTGGTTGGTTGGAAGAAATTGTCATTTGGCAATAAGCCGATGTACAATTAACATTTTGTAAAAAATGTTCAATAAATAAAATAATAAAACAAATGTGTGAAATATTATAATTTGTTTGTTTGGAAGGGAGGGTGTTGAAAAGTGAACGAGGTGTGAAGAAATACCTCGCCCCGAGGAGAAAAATTTAGAGAGGACTGTATTGTTGGGGAATGGAGGTTGCGCCACTCCACTAACCTGCTGATGATGTGACGTGCTGCGATGCTAGAACCTGGCGAAGAAGCTGGCGGTTTCGCGACTGGCATAGCTTGTGCGGGGATGGCGGTCTAGGTTGGCACAGCTCGTTGTTAACAATTTGGTGAGGGCACTTTACTTGTTGGATGTTCGTTTGGTACTGAAAATTTAATGGTTTTTCCAGCACTCACGCGTAGGTGCGCTAGGAAATGGGAAGTGGGACGAATATGGATAGGTATAAATAGTGTTGAGAGTTAATACAGTGGGTATTAAAAATGTTTTTGTTAACAAGTTTTTTTATTAGACTAGTTTTTAGTTTAAAATATTTTGCACGATTTATTACCCTTATTTTTCTAAATTTAAAATGCATTTTATTATTACTCTTGTGTCAATAACACGTCGATGACGAATCCGTAAAATGAGGAAGTTCAGTTGTTTTAATTTTTTTATTTGTTAATATACCATCAAAGATGCCGACAAAATTTTTTTTGTTTGTCGTATTATCATCGTTTTGATTTTTTTTATGTTTTGTGTTTTTGAAATTTCTCTACCTATGACGTCACGAATTCAAGCCGGTGAGTTTTCCTGACATTCAAAAGGAAGACCATGTCGAAAAACACTAAACGTTAATAACCATGGCTTCCTGGAATCTATCACAATACATAAACAACAGTATACATAATTGATTCGTTATTGTTTGCATGACCCTGTGACGTTTTTAAGCAGTTTTTTTCAATACATTTTTGAGAAACTTTGCCGCACAATTTAAATGCTCTGAATGTACGGCGTGTAAGAAAACATTTTAAAAGTCTAATTTTCCGTAGCACTGAACTTCCTCGTGTGGGTAGTATGCGGACTCAGGATTAGAAATGTAATTTGAGAGATCTCAGAGATATAATTTACAGAAGACATTAAAATTTTTATCGTCTTTTACATCAATACATGGAGTTAGGAAGGAAAAAGCCAAACCCAAGGATGAATGTACTCATTGATAATGAAACCATAGAAAAGGTTAATGAAATGAAATATTTGGGGATAATACTTGATTCAAAATTGACACTAAATGCAAATTTTGAACACTTTAATAAAAAAATATCAAAAAAAATATTTTTCCTTAGTAGATTGAGAAATAAATTAAATAAAGATACTGCAGAACTAATTTACAAAACTATCATTCTTCCACATATAGATTACTGCTCAACAATATTTTTTTTAGCAAACGAAGGAAATTTAAATAAACTAGAAATTTTACAAAATAAAGCGATGAGAATAGTTCTTAAGAAAAATAAATATAGCAATGTAAAAAAAATGAGAGATGAACTAAAATGGTTATCTGTAAGAAGGAGACTTAAATTTAATATGTTGATATTTATACATAAATTTTTTCACGATAAATTACCAAAATATTTTAAGGATAAAGTTGTCTTAAACAAAAATTGTAATGAATATGCTACTATACAAAATGATAAAATAAGACTACCATTATTGAAAAGAGCTGAGTCGCAAAATTGTTTGATGTATAAGGGTTTAAAAATGTATGATGAGATGCCTGAATGTATGAAGAATGAAAAGTGTCTGAAAGAATTTAAAAATAAATGTATAAGTTATATATATAAAGAAATGTAAATATATATAGATGATGTAAATGTACGTAATAGTTTATATTAGTTTTAATATAAGCTAACTTAAGAAATAAATTTAAAAAAAAAATATGTATATATACAGATTTTATATCAAAATATTTTAGTTTGTTGATTTTTGTAAGGATTTTCTTGGGCTCAGTTTAAGCATCATGTCTCCTTTCGTATGAAGTAAAAAGGCTGCGGGGTCAAATACAATAGGCAATGCAGTCTTCTCACAAATCTCAACTTTGAATCTACTAAGGACCATAAACAGCCCCAATTTGACTTGCATAAGTCCGAAGCGGCTTCCTGTAACAGATATTTAAAAACATTTTTGGTTATTTGTGTAAATTTATTTAAGAGAAAAAAAATAACTTTATGTAAGTAACAATTTTTTTTCAACAATGATTTGAGAATGATAGTAACCATATTACATGTTGTGCTCTTGATTTTTCAAAGTCTTTTAAACTTATTTTTGGTTACAATATTTGTAATGAAACCAACTGGTCCAAGAAGTTTAAAAATTGGAAAATTGTTTTCAGGCGTTACCTAGTATGTGAAATAATTCGGCCAGATGAATCTCTTTACTACAATAAAGATTTCAGCTCTTTAACTTCACTAAACTCAACAAATTGAAGAGTTGAATAAATATGGTTGTTCAAACATAGGCAGAATGGTGAATTTTATACAGTGCATAAAGTGGCCACTTAAACCAGCCAATGACAGATCATAAGCCCTGAAAATGCCTAGGCTTCCACATTCCCTTATTTAAGGTATTCTCCCCCCCTGTTGTAATTTGTTTATTTTTTGGTAACTGTAAAAACTGTTTTTAGTTTACGGCAAAAGAAAAACAGCTTAAGATAAAAAAAAAAGATTCTACCAAAAACATAATATGTATAGGCAAAAAGCACTGTATCATTGACGAATAATAAATGGACACGTTATTTTCTTACTAAATGAATATCGGGTATAGTAAATAATACGTTGACCTATACAATTTGAAAAAAAGATATGGCAAATCAGTAAATACATAACAATAACGAAAAACACGTGATTGTATATTTATAGAGTACGTAAGAGCGTTTGACACCCTGGATCATGTCCACCTGGTAGAAAGCTAGGATGATGCTGAGATCAGAGGAAAGCATCAAAAATATTGGCTTATTAGCTAAAACATTCCAAAAAACTCTTTTTTTTCGTCACAAAATGAATGACCAGAATCTGATACGAACATCGAATGTTAAGGATCTGGGCGTTAGATTTGCGAGCACTCTGACATTTCTTTATTTTACTGGAAGGAACACATTAAGACGGTCTGTAACGGGCTAACGGTATGCCTATTAAATACGTGATACCTAAAATCGTACCTACATACCGTACGCAGTGCCGAGGCTGGTTTACTTTGAGCTAATTGAGCCGACTATAATATTATATGGGTTAAGAGTATGGGCCTTAAGTTTCAAGTCGTACACTGACAGGGTCATGAATTTACAAATTAGAAAATTAAAATGTACGATACCGAAACACATAAAAGAAGAAGCAACATACAATAACAGAATTTTAAATGATTATATCAATGACTTGCCCATTAAAAAGCTGTGTCAGTTCAAAATAATGACTGATCGCTTACTAGATAACAGTTATAAACAGGAGGCAAATGGTGATTCAGCAAGTTTCGGCTCAGTAGCGTACCCAGGCTGTAAAATGATTATGGGGACAGAACGATGCTGAGTGTTGTTCGAAATTATATATATATATATATATATTAACTCTAACCTGCAGAAGCCTTGGATTAAGATATTATCTTGAAAAATATTTTTTTAAGTTTAAAAAAAAAGTGCGAATATTTACATGAGAAAAAGACGCAAGGAAAGCTATATTGTTACGTGTCTATTTAATCAAACGTCATTGCAATAATATAATATTTTAACACAATATGATGTCAAAGACTCGCGCACCGGTGGAAAAGCGGAATGGTCCAGGATTCGAATACCGCTCAACCGTTTTATGATTCACAGTTTCAACAAAAACAGTTATGTATTTTCGACCATGTAGGACATTGCAATTATTTCATTCTTAAGAACGAAAGTTCTATTGAAAAAATCCATTTTTGTACTTACGTAAAGTATACAAATATAATAAATCCAAAATTAATTGTAAAATTTCAACATTTATAATTTCTTTAGGTACTACAGTATTATTAAATTAAGTACCCACCCACTTTATTGTTAATAAAATATTTTAGATTTTTTTTGATAAATACATATACTGGAAATTGCTATTTAATAAGTCAAAATTACCTATACAAATCCTTGGTCCCTCTCCAAATGGAATATTGGCGTACGGATTCATAATTGACGTTTTATCCGGATTAAACCTGTCGGGATCAAACTTGAGTGGATCAGGATATATATCGGGATCTCGGTGGATTCCCAGAGCTGGTATAAATACTAGAGTGCCTTTTTCTATTACTGTTTCCGTGCCGGGAATGTTAAAATCTTTGTTGCATATTCTGAAAATCATTGGTAAAGGCGGATACATTCTCATTGATTCTGAAAAGAAATAAAATCAAATTTACAAACATTTTATTATTTATTTATTTATTTAGTTCTATGTAACATAGTCTAATATATATTTACAACACACTATTTACATCTATACGTATTCTAACATTATTTATCACTATTATACACTTAATATCCTAATTTATAATATTAACTGTTTCATATGTACATTTTCATTAATTATATTCACTATTTACACTATTTACTACCTAATATTTTTCACATATATACTTTTTACATATAATTTTTAATATATTTACATTAATTTCATTTTTTATGCTTTCTGGCATTTCTTCAAATAGTTGTATTCCCTTGTACATAAGGCAGTTTTGGGACATTTTGATTTCTTTTCCAGTCTTATATTTTTAGATCCTCTTGTTGCATAGTTATGAAAGAACTTATTATTTTTTAGTTTATTCTGAAAATATCTCGGAACTATTCCTTTAATAATTTTGTTTATTTCATTGGCAACATTGAATTTGATTCTTTGATCAATTGTCATGATATCTAGAAGTTGAATCATTTTCTCAACATTTGTTCGTCTCCCACATCTTAATATTATCCTCATCGCTTTGTTTTGTATTATTTGGAGTCTCTTTAGATCTCCTTCATTACTTAAATATAAAATACTGGAGCAATAATCAATGTGGGAAACGATAATACTTTTAAATATCAGCAGAGAGGTTTTAATGTCTAATTTATTCCTTATCCTTCCTAACAGGGATACCTTCTTTGCGATTTTCTTACTCGTATAGTCTGCATTTTTTGAAAAAGATAATTTAGAGTCAATCCAAACTCCTAGATATTTTATGCTTTCAACATTCTCAAGATAAAGAAGATAAAGATAAAAGGTAAAAGATAGATTTTAAAGATTCAATTTCAGTTTTTAAATGATAAAAAAAAAATTCATTTCACTCACAGATACGCAGCATAAGTTGAAGCCAACGAACACACACGAACAGGCGCGTATTTGATTTGTGTGCCTGGCTTCCGAAGTCTAAAATATTTCTGATTTTATCCATGTATTCAATTAATTCTTTCAATTATTATGCAGAATCGGTTATTCGTTTCATTGATTTCGATTACAATAGGAAGTTGAAATTTATCTTAATCATTTTTAACAGAGTAAAATTAAGTTTTCTGTATGGAAGGCAGAATACGAATATATTTTTTTCTTTTAAACATGTTCAATTATAGGTTACCGATGAAGTTACTTGAAATGTTCCTGCAAATATCCTCATTTTCGTACAAAAATATCGATTTTTCTTTATAGAGAGTCAAAGATTAACTGAAGTCTGTTAACTTCCCATTCAATCGAGGCCATGATGGTATTGGTTAGACTGCAAGTCTTTTTCTTTCCATTCTCAAGTTTAACCCTTTATAAAATTGATCATCTTATTTTGCTTATTGAAAATAAAGAAGAGGGCGGGTTTATTTTAATAATATTTTGAATTTACATATTCATGAAAGGTTATTTTATTTATTATATTCGTATTTAAAATTCTACATGAGTAGTATACTTTAGAACTGATTAAATCATGTTCTTGTTGATATAGAGGTCATGGAAGTTAGTTGTGTATAATTTTTTTTTTTCTTGTTTTAAAATGTTTTTTTCGCTACCAAAAACAAGAGGCATTTATTTTAAATCTGCCAAGAGCAAAGAGAAAAGAATATAAATTATAGAGAAGAAATAAAATAAATAAATTATGGGGCGTGAACGAAATTCGTAAGATAATTTGACTAATTTATTATATCTGTGAGTACTGTGTTCGCCTCAACTAAAGCTGCGTTACCTATGCTAACTTATGAATCGAATTATAAATTCTTGTTTTAAATTGAAACTATAAAGATACAGCAACTTTGTTTTAATGATTTTCTAATAAAGAAGCACTATGTAAAACATACTGAACAATACAAAATATTTTTTTTTGTGTGATCTGTAACGCATAAAATCAAAGAAAAATCTCGACACTTACCTTGAACAATCTGTGAGAGGTAAGTCATCTTATTTAGAGCGTCATATGTAAGTTCACCGCCAGTTTCCTCCATAACATTATCTATTTGTTTGTGGAGCTCCTCTTGTAGATGAGGGTTCCTGGCCAGCTCCAGAAAGGCGTAAGTAGCGACCGTCGACGATGTCTCGAAACCAGCGATAAAGAATATAAACACCTGAGGCACAATCTCTTCATACGTGAGGTGGTTACCTGAAAATATGTTAAAAATATCATGACTTAATTGCCATAGACGAACTATTTCCTTTCATGTTTCTTATAACCAAATACATTACTCTATAAAAAGTATCAGAGAGGAAGACTCCCAGGACCATATCTGGCAAGAGCCTTCGAGAAAAAATAATGAACTCGAAGATAAGATACGAAGAATAAAAATATAAAAGGTGGGCTAACTGTTCATTCTAAATGTTTTTCAATGAGCGTTGTATTATTTTAAAGAGAACACATCTTTCATAATTTCAGTTAAATAGTTGCCACGGCTAGTTTGCCAGCAGTTTATCCTCATTACCCAATTTTACAGTATATTATCCATTGTTAGTAATTTACTTCAAAAATACTTCGTAAAGTGGTTATAATCAGCCAAAGACAGGTCATAAGTCCTCTAAATGGACGAATTTCCATATTCTTCTTTTATTATATTTTTCGTTACATTCTATAATTAAAAATGTCTTTAACTCACCCGAATTGACGTCCGAATTTTTCATATTGATAAGTAACTGTAAAAAGTCATTTCTTGTTATATTACTGCTTTCTCTCTGTTCAATAGTATCTCGAATGATGTTCTTGAAAAAATGTGAAATTTTTTGAGCTCGCCACTTTAATATTTGCTTCGGTACTGTGTTAGGTGACAATAATCTCCAGATATTAATCAAAATCTTTGTGACACTCGAAGTGAAGATCTTTTTACCCATCTTCCTAAATTCAGCGTCAGGGTATTTGAAACTATTCGTTTGTATACCAAACGCGCAAGATCCTATGACATCAGTTCCAAACTTGGCTAAAACTTCTTTTAAATCAACGAATTGACCAGATTCCACTTTTTCTTCAATATACGAAAGCATTTCTTTAGAACATGATAGCATAGTATCAAACATATACTTCATTTTGCTGGATGTAAATGTAGGTGTTAATTTCACTCTCATGTTTTTCCACTCCTCTCCTTCTAGATTGAAAAGATGTCCGGATAAAGGGTCCGATTTTTCATCTACAGTAGTTCCATGGCCTTGAAAGTATTCGAAGTGTTTTGAAAGGATCATCTTTACAACTTCTGTATCATTCACCAACAAAGTTTTTTTTAATGCTAGGACCAATCCTACGTACGGATACTGCTTGGTTTGTTGATATAAATGCATAAGTCTTTCTCCGAGAGAAAATTTGATACCAACCTTGCCAAGATGCCCGATTGGAAAACATGCCTGAGGGCTGTAGACTCCGCGTTTTTGCCAATAAGAAGAATAAACATATTTCATACGCACGTAAAATACACAGAGAGATACAGTGAGAAACAGTACACCGAATATCAAAACATCACAAGCAAAAATACCCATTTTTAATCACCAACAAACAAACTAATTATATTTGAAATCTTAGTACGTACGCGAAATTGCTAAGGTTATCGCATTATTCTAACACTGCTATTATATTAAAATTCCTTTGAATAAACAGAAAGACATGTTTAGTTTCAAGATGATTTTATCTTACTGCAGTCTTTATTAACGTCAACTCCCAGTAGGTACTAATAAAAATGACTGTTGTTTGAATAGTAAGTAGGTATGCCGTAGGCCAGAGATGAGTAACCTATGACACGCGAGTCAGAGGTGACAAGCCAAGATATTTTATATAACACGCATCATTTACTAAAAATCTAGCAAACGGCTTTTCTCACAGTATATCCCTCAAAGTATTTTGTGAAACCCGGTTCTTGGCGTTGAATAATATTCAAAAAATAAAAATAACCTGATAAAGTTATTTGAAGACTGATAAAATTTTGAATGCTTGCTTGTGTTAGTAAAACTAACGTTCAATTATTAAAGATTAAACAGCTGCAATTCAGGAGGAAAAGTCACTAATGTAAATAAACAGGTATTTGTCTTTTCTTTTCATAATAACTTTATGGTTCGAGAATACAACTCATTAATTTCATAGAGATGCATTTTTTTATTATTCCTAGATGTGACACGCCACCCTGGGCCGCGATTATCACCGGAAGTTAGGACGTCATATCTTCACCATGATGGAAAAGTAGAAGATAAATTTTCCCAAGCGATTACGAGGATACACTACCAACTCTCTATCTTCAAGTTTTGGGTAGGTACATCGATATGTACCAAAAGGACGCGTACGCCACGCCACGGTACAAAAATCTTCTCACTAAAGTTACATATTATAATTGTAGCGTCATAGTTGATGCTAACAAAAAGCGGACTTTATAATGAAAAAACTAATATCATTTGATCTAATACAAAGTTGGAATATTTGAATAAAGGAAAGGAGCACGGAAATGGACATTTGATGCGATGAGGATGTTCTTCAATAATAATATCGAAAAATGCGGTTTTATATTAAAAAGTTGAAGATAAACTCTCCCAAACGCACACGAAGATACACTACCCACCCTTTATCTTCAAGCTTAAAGTAAGCACATATCAAGGGTTCGAGTACCACACGGTACACATATCTGCGCAAAAATGGCAAAAGTGTAAAAAACTGTGTTTTGCCGATCATTTTTTTATTCAATTACTATTGATTTAAAATTTTGATTGTTCTGAGATGGCCAATTTTGTTCTTAAAGGCCAATTTAAAATACGAAAAAGAAATAAGTAAATTTCTAAAGCCAAATTTATTTTATCGTACAGTTTTCAAACTGAACGACTAGATGCTGTTATTTTAAGAAATTAAAGCACCTAGTCGTTTGGTTTGAAAACATATGATAATTAAAGCATGTAGGTAAGACAAATGACCTTTGAGTTTTGGTAGAAATATTGCCAGTATGAAAGACAAATATAATTATTGTAAAGAAATTCCACATTTTTTCCAATCTTTCCAAGAGCACGTATCGACTTATCGATAAAACCGGCTTTGTAATACGTAGGTAGATGTATAGGTACGACGGAAAGTTAACCATACCCCTCCTTAGAAACTGTCAAATGTCGTATAAAAATCATGTTCGAGCGAGGACTTTTGTCTTTAATAGTAATTCATTTTAATTTTGAATCGTTAAAAAGTACCTGCTTTTATCACACAAGCTTATTTAAAATACGAATAAGAAATAATATAGCACCAATAGCGAGCAGGAATTTATTTTACAGGTAATCTAAAAAAAAAAAAATTCATTTGTACCTACATATACGTACAAAATATATTTTAGTAATATAATTATAAATGGATATTTTTTTTGTGATTCTGTGAAAACCAACTCTTACAACAATTATTATTAACTTTGGAATATATGTAACTTTATTCTACAGTATTTTAATGCAACGCTTGTAAAAAATATATTAAAAAATATCACAATGATATCAGCATTTATTCCCATTATTATTGAAATGTCAACACTGAGCACTGGCCGATTGCTCTTAAAATTAAAAATGACAAAAATGGGCATAATAATAGGACAACGGTATCTTATCAAAGAAAAGAAAAATAGTCCCTAGGAAATAATGTTCGAAGTACTATTTTCTAAATAGAGAATCTTCAAATAATATTTGTAATCTGCAAACTTGTTTTAGTACTAAAAAAGCTGACTTGGGTTAAAGATGTAAAATAAAGTGTACTTTTTTGTATGGAGACATAAGCTGAGGTAATCGGCTAGTTTCATCGTTCACTGAGAACTAGAGGTGTGTAGTTCGCGAATGACCCTGTCATACTGCAAAGGTCGGAAGCATTGAACTAGAGATATGTTTCTTTCATCTCGGTCAGTTAGTTCGCGAACGAAAAGAGCGCTGAACTAAATGTACCATTCGGATCTTTCATGTCTTCGTGTCTTTTGGATCTCTATCTCATTTCGCTCATTCATTGAACGAGATTGTGTCCTTATCTCTGTGATTAGTAGGTAGATTAGGTACCTACATATATGCTCTGTAATTATAGTAGCTACCTAAATGCCTAGACTGGCTGCTTTGTTCTTTCCTTATCGACCGCGCGCCGCGCCGTGTCGGTTTCGACTTGTAAAAGCACTTGAAACTCAATTCACACTAATTATGAAATGTCACGATAAAAATGCTATTTTATGAATTATTATTTACGTTAAAATGTAAACATTACGTATTCACATTTCATTATGCCCTCAAATGTAAACAAGAGATTAGTTTGTACGCTTGAGTTTATTAGAAATTATACATTTTTCTGTTGAATATCGATATTTAAAGAAAGACTTTTATTTATTAATTCATTATAAAAACATTCATATTCACCAACTTATAATGTCTTTTCAGACTGTGCCTGTGTTAAGCCATAATAATAAACACAAAACAATATAAAGTAACTTAAAATGAATAAAATGAGACGACGTAATAAAAACACCTGTCGACAGGTCGATAGAGTATACCGAGGTAGATATATATTAGGCGCGTTCCGTCCATAGATACTGCGGATGCGGTGCATCCCTTGAAAATTTAAAAATAATATGAATTTTTAAAAAAAAAACATTATAAATACGAAATAAAACCTTCAAATATGTATTCCTAAAATTCTCCCCGAGAATTTTCGGGTGCACGCGATTTAAACAATACCTTCAGTATGCAAACCTAGCTACATATGCGTATTTCCTATATCAACGTGTACATACTGAATATCTAGGTATCTTGTTCTTGATAGTATTTGTTGTATACGCGGGATGCTGCTTGTCGAGTTGCGTCTAGTTCCCATAGCAATTGTCCAAATTTTCGCGCACGCGCTTTAGGTCCATAAGGTTTAAGATTTGTTTTTTGAGACTCGGAGAGATAAAAAGCATCGAACTTGAATAATGCAAAGAAAAAAAGACTTTAATAACGTTTATCATAAAGTTTGAAGTAGCGCATTATTTACACTTGGCCCAAATTTAAGAACGATTGTCTCGGGTCTTGTTTTAGGTTTTTTGATGTTTATGTTGTTTATTTCCTTATCACACCTACAGGGACCGTCCTGGATGACCATCGATGGCATTCTTTCAGCTTTGTTCAGTGAATTTAAGGGACGCGGAATTGACGTTGGAAGAGGCGAGGGGTCTGGCTAATGATAAGGTCTCCCGGAGGCGTCTGATGATGTCCACATGCTCCACTTAGGAGTGGAAAAAGAAGAAGAAAATAAGAAAATTCACAGCTTCACCTCTAGACGCGCCTGTGCTCCGTCAATTTATTGCTTGTCAACTATTGATTATTATGACTCTAATGGACAACTTATATAGCGTATTAAATAATTCTGAATAAATCTACTAAAATAAGAAACATGGTGGTTTTTTGTCAGCATCCTTACTGATAAAAGTCACCGCACGCGCCTGATAAATATAGCAGGAAAGTTAAGTATAATATCTCGGTATGTAACGATGACGATTGCGTTTGAAATTGCGGCTCTGGCCAATCCAGGTTTCTTTGGAATTGTGACGCGCTAAACTAAAAAGGTTACCCATCACTGCCATAGGCAGTTTATTAACCCACACGCTATTTACATACACAACTAAATGGTACAAATAGATATCAAAATAATACCTTCGTGTTTGTTGTTATGAACTAACTTAAAAAAGTATAAATAAATAAATAATATGATAAATATTAGTGGAAAGAGTATGCTGGAAATAATCAAAATTAAAAATAATTTTAGAAATTAAGGCTGAATTCACATTTTATTGATTGAAATAATGTTTTTTTAAAAATACTATACAAAGTTCACAAAGTTAACACAACATATTAAATTATGTATATAAATGATTCATTTTAAAGTTTTGTACATGAGATTTTTATTGAATTAAAATAAAATTTTGACGCTTTCATTCATTTTATAGTTTTATTAAGATCTGTAAAATTCTTATCATCGAATATGTATAAGTTATATTTCAATTTCTTGTTTATTAACATGCTTATATTAAAAATCCATATGATAATATAATTTATTACTGGTAATCATAATGGAAAGTACTTTGAAATAACTTTACTACAATTTACAGTTTTAAAATGATATTTAATGAATATAATTGTTCCTGTTTTTCAAAATACAAGTTTAAATACCTTAAACTATAAAAAAGTATATTTATAAAATAAAACCATAAAAAGACAACACATCGGCCATTCGTAGGCATTAAAAATTTATTTAAAATATTATTTCGATTGTGTATAGTGGGATTAGCATGTTAATGTAATTAATGTACTGATAAGAAAGACGGTTACGTCATAAAACCGGTAGACGTAGAAAAGGCGGTAATTTATCTGGATTATTTCAAGTATTTAATTACATTTGTTGAAATCTTTGATCACAATGTTAATGTTTAAATGTTTTTTTCTTTTTAAAAACCATTCGATGTGAAAATAAATAGTTGAATATTGTCATTAATAATTATTGTTTAATACAATTAATTAATGTTGATCGCGATTACGTCAATTCTTAGTTGCGCAAGGGTTTTGTTTGTAGAATAATCGAAAACCTCTTCCTGTGACATTTCCATTTGTCCTGAATATAAATATTATAGGACCAGCCCCAAATTCTGAAACATATAATAGGATAGTACATAAGTAATGTAAAATTGATGTCAATATAAAACACCATACAAAGCGCACCTGGACAATAATAATGGCACAAGTCCCAAATTGACGATTTTAAGTTATGTATGCAGAAATGTTCCTGAATATATCAGCACAATGAGGAAATTCTGCGCTATGGGAAACAGAATAATAAAATGTTATTTTCTTTTTTTCCTTACACGCGGTAAAAGTTAAAGCATTTAATTGTACGCAAAGTTTCATGAAACTGTATTAAAAAAACTGCTTTGAACTACTTCATAAGTTCTTGATAATTAACCTATCAACCACAGCGTTGGATAGATTTCCGGTTTCCGGGAAGTCAATTCACTAGTCAAGACAACTCACAAACGACAACTAGTGACGTCACGGGCGGAGTAATTTCAAAATAACAAAACTTTTAAAAAAAACGATGATAATACGATGCATAAAAAATAAATAAAAAAACGCTTGGTTTGATAGTGTCTTATTTTTTTAAACCATTGAGAAAGTTCGAAGACTGAGAAAATTAGAGGTATAATTCATAAAAAAAACATTTATATGCCCTGTAAAGTAAAAATACTGTTATGTTTTAAAACCATTTTTTTATTCAAATTCACGAAATAATAGTGTCACAATGATCATTACATTAAACCATTGAAATAATAACATATTCAGAAAATTTATCTATTTAGTAAGATCAAATATCAAATAAGTTATCTGAACGTACTTGGAGTTGTATAACATCAACGAACTTACAATAAAATAAAAATATGCGATGCCTCCGATAACAATCAACAAAGCGCCAGCATTCCCAGCGCGGCCTGCTGTATTTGTTTTTCCGGAAGATAAATCTACATCATAAACATCAAAATAAACTCTCAAAAAATTAAGAGCTCATTAAACCCTGCTGAAATAGGTATTAAAATAACAGGAGTGAAGCAAATTAAAAGTGGGGAAATAGTCATTCACCCAAGTTCTCACGGAGAAGCTTTAAGGCTTGCTAATAACCCTGAAATATCCAGTGCTGGATTTAAAGCAACGGTGGCGACTCATAGGCTCCCACGCATTGCCATTTGCCATCCATGGATTGGAACAAAACACCTCACCCGATGACGTCATAAGTGTGATACATCTGCAGACTCACGATAAGACAGGTATACCGCTCGAAGATCTAAAGAAACAAGTCATAATGTCCCATAAATCTAGCCCTCGAACTGGGACGTGTACATTTATATTCAGAGTTCCTCCCTCTGGGCGACATTCCTTAATTTTATTCTCCAAGTTGGCCTTTGATTGGGAATTACGCAAAGTCAGAGACTGGGTAGATTACTTGAGATACGGTCATTGCCAACTTTATGGCCACATAGCATCTCGATCGCTGTACAATTTTATATGTAAACATACATTCTAACTAAGCTAACATTATTCTTTTTTTATTTTTTTAACATAAAACATAAAATACATGAATAACGTATTATACTCCCAGGAGTTAAAAATAAAACTCAAAATAACTGTTTTGCATTTTCTGATTTCAAAATTGAGGGTATTATGAACGAAAGATGTGAGATTTAAGTTGAGATCTGAACTGGCTGGGACTGCCGATGATTCTCAAGTGTGAAGGCAATTGGTTTCAGGCAGAGGGACTGGCAGCGGTAAAGTGTACGATGTAGTGTCCTTTGCACTAGCTGGTGCAGAGAAGGACATGATGATTGCAATTTTCATTCTGTTTGTGTACATAATTATCAAAAGTGAAACGTCTTTAAAGAAATTTTGATAAATGGCTGTCTTTAAGCAAGTTTTTTAGCGAACATTGTTTCGCATCCCGGAAATAATAATGGCATAATTCAAAAACTAATTTTATCAGGAGAGGAGTTACACGCATACATATACCCATGCTATTAGTAACTCGAGCAGTTTAAAGCGACTTGTGCCATCTACTTTTAAATGTTTTCAAAAATAACAATGGGATATGTAGCAACATTTATTATTTCTTGAATTTAAGTAAATATTTAAAGTACAATACTATTATTTTTGCTTTTATGGCAAAAAAAATATATTGAAGAAATTTACAAAATTAAAAATATCAATTTTAGACTAGTGTCATAATTAAAAGTCAGGTGCGATCTTTATTTATATAAAACATATTTATTTGATTAACGGATTTACCGGTTACAGGTGCACTTTTTGTAAAATCTTCGGTAATGCTGGCATCATTAAGCTTTTCTCCACAAAGTCTAATCCCATTAAGTACGATAAAGTCATTTGGGCAGTTGAAGATTTCTGCTCCAGCTTGACTAGGGGGAAGAATAGGTACTCCATCTGAAATTATTAAAAAAAAAAAATCAATATTTATTTGATTGATTATATTTTCATTTTTACATCATAAAACATTAAAAATATTAAAAATAATGAGTCCTCACTGTGTGAACACACATAGAAAATACATAATATATTTGATATTTTCAATACAAATTCTGTTCATGAATTAAAACGTATTCTCACTCGTTATTTTTTGGAAAAGTAATGGATTTATTTTCAAATATATTATTAAATTTAACTTTGTTTCCTGGAATACGTGATTTTTTATTTCTGTATTTTGACATGTTAGACATAATTTAAATTGTACATTGGTGGGTTTATTGCCAAATGGCAACTCATTTCAACCAACTGATGATGATGATTTTACCAAATAAAGGTATTATTTAGTCAATTTTTTATTTTTTTATTATATTGCTCAAAAAACTTATTACTTTTTAAGTACTAATGTTATATTAATTTTTATTATTATTATTATCTAGTTAAACTCAACTTTACTGTACTTTTTATTTTTATTTAGAACATAAGGTTTTCTCATGGTTATTGTTATCTTTTAGAAATAAATGTTATGTTTCTTTTTTACTTTTTTGTTTTTTGAATTATGTGTTCACTAATTTTTTTAGTTTTGATTATTATATTATTTCATACATGTACTACATGATTATTGTGCACTGATGTGATTATTTCTGTAATTTTTTTTTTGAAAAAGGTTCTTTGAACCGTTGACGAATAAATGAATAAATAAGTAAGAAGACTGAAAATCACAAAATATCAAAACAGTAATATCCAGAGTTTCTTTTTTCTCTGTTTACTTATATATGTGGGGTGATTACTACAACGAGCAGGCAACAGTCGGCTATTGTTGCCGATTTTTAAATGCTAGAGGATTCGGCAAAGACATGTGATATTATTTAATGCTCGAATTTGTAATTACCAGTGACCGGTCTTATCGTTTTAGCGACATCTTTAAGACTCGAGATTACTTAGCCCAGTCGATGACAGATCAAAAGCTCTGTAAATACTTAGACCTCCATATTCTCAACGGCTCCATCTCTGTTAGAAAAATCTAATATTCACACCATAAAATATTTACCGCAGTAATATTAAGCTAAAGCAAGACGAAATTTGATGTTTAATACTAATCAGCGTTACTCAGGAAACATGTTTCCTTTGTACACGTGCCCTAAAAGATTATGAAGCGTTAAACGTACCTCATAAAGGGAAAAACTTCGTTTTTAGGGAATAATTATTCCATTCCTACAAAATCACGTATTCAATATACTATAAAAGCGTTCAAAGTACTGACGTGCACAGTAAAAAGACAATGGAGGCCAAATATTACACAGGCAGTCTGGAAAAGCTCAGTTTTCCTTAGGGGCCTTATGACTTAATGAAAATATGTGAAAATTATATTGGTTTTGCTCCAAAAATCGTATTTTTACAATATCAACGTTCTTATAGACATTTCTCGATTAAACTCCGTAGCTCGTAATACTATGAAAGAATTTATTTATTGGAAACACTTTTAACACAATATTAATATTAATATTAAAATAACAGTAAATCTGTTAAATTAAAGTAATGTGATCAGTGCCATGGTAACTTGTCGGCCTCGTGGTGCAGCGGTCACAGCGCGTCTTGTCTACCATGCAAGAGGTCTCGGAATTAATTATTGACATGGTTGACATGAAATATTTATTTTAAAAGGTGTTTTTATACTAGAATATCATAGACCTTGGACTGGAACCTGAAGCGTAAGACTGATCATCACATTTTCATGTAACAAAAATTATCAAAATACGCTGCGATTGGCGTACCAATACCAGTGTTCTATGCACTATTGTGCGGAAAGGGAATGATGATGATAGAAGTGATGAGTCCTACACTTCAGAAGCTCAATCACAGATGTTTATCACGTGGCAAAAAGTCATTACCAACTTGACCGACCACCGTGGAAGAGGATTAGTCTATCGTGGTCACGTGGTCAAACGCCAGACGTCAAACGTCAAAGTCAACGCAAGCCGAGTTTTGTATGATCTGTACGAGTTTCAGTTTTTCCGTTTTACGTCTGTTTTGCACATTGCGAGATTTTCTATCTATAATAACTTAATTGCAACCTTGTTTTGTAAGTACGTGTATTTTATTCAATTAAGAAAATGATGAGTTTATTTGTTTTGTCTTATATGAATTCATTTACCATACTTCATAGTCCTAACGCTCCTTTATACCTGCTTGAAAAATTTCAACGCTTATTAGTTAATAATTTACCTCTTCGTTCTTATTCTCAAGGCACTCTCTTAATACCCATCCACAATTCCTCTTTCTTCTCTAACTCATATAGTGTCCGTGCTGCTCGACTGTGGAATCATCTCCCATCCACCATCAAAGATGTTACTACATTATCTCTGTTTCAATCACGTCTAAAGAAACATCTCTTTTCTCTTCCTTAATCTCTCCTTTCTTTTTACCTCTTTTTTTCTTTTTCCTATTGAGTAATATTTTTGATTTCAGGTAATTTATAAACAAATACGTTTATTTCTATTTTTATATATCTTTAGCTTTATAATCTTTATTTTCTATTGAATATGTTCGGTAACTTGAATTATAAAAATAAAAGTATTATTTTATTGGTTGGTCGGAAAAAATTGCTAAGCCCGCCACCAATGTACAAATAACATTATGTACAAAAAGTTAAATGAATAAATTTTATATGGGTCATTTTCGTTATAATATTATGTACCATGTTTAACAAATGTTTCTTAATTTTATTTCTGTCTCTAATTGATTAAAATATATATATTTATATATATGTATATAAAACACTAAGGTATGTATATATTGTATAAACATATGTATATCAATGACATAACACAATAATTGCGCATAAATACTTACACAATTACAAAACAAATTTCCTAGGAGTATTTTCTATTCTTTGATTAATAAACATAAATACGTAGTGTTTAAAACTGGCTGAACATTTTGTTATAATCTCTGTATATTAAGTCTTCTTTGTATATTCTCACATGTAAAAATATAAAAAAAGTCAATTGTTAAGTGTCCTCGGCACGAATAACCCCAGTGAGGTCACATTATTTTTATTATTAATCATTGTTTATATTGTGGATAAAAATGAAAATAATAATTAAACACCGCCATATATATTATAGTAATTTGAAAACGTAAATATTTTGAGTAAAGACATTTAATTGCCATATATGAGGTGCTTTTAACCTCTAACAGGGCATCATAAGGACCTGTCCACGCGCGTTCATATGGGGACACTGCGGCCGCGCGTGGCGGTGGGGGTAATCATTGTTCTGCGGAAATAGCCTGCCTATCTATCTCGGTGAAAATGTCTCGGAAAAATGTTTTTTCCTACAAATTGCTGTTTACACATGGACAATGGTCGAGTTCTGGGACACAACAATATTGTATTGCCCACGTGTTTATCGACCTTATAATTCTAAGCCTGAATTAATTGATTTAAGCCCACTATAAGGGTGTTCATTAAACTCTGTCACATCCGAAACCACGATGATCAATATGAGCAAGAATTGGCACATCAAAATATTTTTTAACGAATAAAATTTAAAAAAATAAAATACCAAAAAAAGCAAATGGTTGATTACTTCTGCAGAGGAGAAACGAGGAGGAGGAGGGGGGGAGTCTGATACTGCGCCGCGCTCCCCTCACTTCTCCCCTGCAGAAGTAGGCAACCATTATTTTAAAAAAATATTTTATTTTAAAAAAAATAAATTGTTTTAAATATTTTTTTAAATATGCTAATATGTATGTCCTCTCATCCAAACTGATCATCGTGGTTTCGGATGTGACAGGGTTTCAAGAACACCCTGTATATATAATTAAAGCAATTCAAATAAATATTTGTATGGAAAAATGAACAAATGAAAAAAAAAACCTAAATTAATTATTTAAATGGTGTTGAATTGTTTTAAATATTAGCAATAGTCAAAATATAACTTTTTGCAAGAAAAAAACACTTTTGTTATTTGAGTTATAAACCAACTTGTTTTACAAAGAGTATCCGAAAAGTCAAGAATCTATTTGATCAAATATTTTCATTTATACCTCATATTAATGAGATTATGAATAGAGCAATGAGCGTTGAATATATTTTGAGAACGGTCAAAAATTTTAAATCAGTATTTAAAAAAAAAACTTTGTGTGTATCACTTGTCAGGAGCGCACTTAAATACAATTAATGTATCCGGAGCCCATTTTACGGAGTTAATTCGTTAAAACTTGAGAGAGTGCAGAGGAAATTTTTGCGCTTTATCAATTACAAGCTGTCTATTCCTATTGAATTTTTAAATGACATTTAAATGAATGCACTTGATTTGGAATGGTTATCCAGAAGACGGAAGAGTCATTTAATGTTTCTCTCCTGACTTGCAGATTATAATTATTCTAACTGACTAATAAAAAAACCCGTGAGGACTACTATACATAATGTCCCATTTCATAAAGATATTGCCGCTAATAATTATGCCATTAATTCACATATTCCAAGATTGCACAGTCTAGGGAACAGATCAGTTGTATTGACATTTTTCACACTAGCCAAACCAAGCTAAAACTTGCTATTAAATAAATAGTTTGGTTTAAATAAAAGTCAATTTGTAAAAAGAGAAAAAGAAATGTATTAATAAGTAGATGTTAAATATATACACAGTTATACGTACGACTAGATGTTTTATTTATATAGTTTTTTTATATTTTTATACTTATAAAAGGTTTAGATATAATTTTTAGTTTTTATTTTATTTTATTTTTAAAATTGTTGTAAACCTCTGCGCTCTTAGCACGAGAAAGTTTGTGATATACTTAGAGCATTCAATATACATTTCAACAATACTATCAAATTAATAATTTATGACTTTTGGCATTTTTAATTTACTGCGTAATCTTTATACCTGAGTATGTTAAGTATAATGTATATGTGGGGTAGAGCGGTTTGATAAACATGATGCCTTCCCTAATACTGTGCGAAAAAGACAACTGCACGTCGGACTGATTATGTCTAGCCAAAATCGTCGAAATCAACACCTCGCATTCCCGTTATCCGCACCTTAAAACTGAACTGATTTTAAAAAAAAAAAACTCAGTTAACTGATTAATCGGGCGAATAGTGAAACGACAAACAAAAGTGACGCGTATGCGGAAAAGAGCAACATACTGAATATAACTTACAGTAGACCGATGTAAACAGTCCGTACTTTTTACTATACAACTTGTTTTGCTTGCCAAAGTCGATGTGATATGATGTGACGACACTCGCTCCCTCCGCTGATCGTTCCCTTTCCCTTGGGGACGACTTTTTAGCTCGGATTTGTATGGAGTGTTATCTCTATATATTAAACCTTTGTGGCATAATCCAGGGAGAAAATAAGGAAATACGTTTGTGTGAATAAAAGTCAGACTGCGCGTCCTCATTAGGTTGTTTTTGGAGATTCTATTTGGAATCATAATTACAGCGTTTTTATGTAGCTTACGGCTAATGACTATCTCGCTAATGATACATTCTAGTCTAGCAGCGAGATGTCAAAAATGCACCCGTTAAAAACATTTTAATTCGAGATTTTGTGTACGAAATTAGCATTTATCGTATAATGTTGATGTGCTTACCAGAATCATAATTTGAAAGTTGAAATTCAAATTCTCCGTTCTCATCCGCGTTTATGTATGTGATACTGCATGCTTCATATAAGCGATCGATGCAAATAGCATAATTTAGGTTATTCTGAAAAAAATAAATTCAAATATTTTTTTTTATTGGCGACATTTATTTATCATATTGATTTTTTTTTCTAATAAAAAAAAATATCCTTGACGAAATAAGTATATAAGTAAATGCAAAATAGTTGGTACATACATAGTAAATAATAACGTTTTTACCTTCACTTTTTTATTTTTTATATTTTATGTGTATAATACATAAATACTTTTTTTGATTTTTTTCTAATTTCTTATTTTCTAACGTTTTTTAGTTTTTAAATTCATTTTATTTTAATACGATTACCTATAATTTACTTTTTTTTACAAAAATAGGATATATTTGAAAAAAAAAACAGTTAATCAAGCCTAGCATGGGCAAGTAGTGAGGTTTTTAAGTTTTGTAATTCAAGTTCAGTGCTTTAAAATAAACTAAAAAGCAATTTTATGCCAAAATTTTATCGAAAGAGTCATATTTCATAGTTCAGTATTATAAAACCATCGTATCAACCGATTTGAGTGCTACATTTGTTGTAAAACCGTCACAACACATAAAAAATAAACGTGGATTGGACGTGGAGTTGAAATTGCTTCCATAGAGATACTAAAGATCTCAATTTGCGCATGCGCGCTTGTAAATTTAGAACTGGGTGACCATCTTAAAGGAACCAAAGACAAACGCAGTTTCATATTCCAGAATTAAATGAAGCCCAAGTGTATTTTACTTCAAATCGCGCATAACTGCGCAGTCCGAAGGTTGCTTGTAGGCCCGCCGTAATTTTTTAAAAGTTATTAATGAGTGAACACCGAACCCATTTCAGATCGCTAGGATTAAAGACAAACTAATTGAAAAATATTTGATGAAGTTACTAAAAATATTAGTTACCTAGTTATCTATGGCTGATTTTATAAAACCAAATAAAATTTTTAATCGATTGTATAGAAGTAAAATGTATGGGGAAGCATTGGATCCATCCAATCAATGGACGTGATGCCTAGTAATGACGTTAATTAATTTAACATTTATTTGCTCATGCAAAAAAGATGCAAAAATAGTGTCACTATTTTCATTAAGGTACGATATATTTAGAAAACGAAATAATCAAGCTCTTACAAAGTATCCTGGGGCTCTGAATCCTGGCAGAGTTCCACTCCCTCTATAGTTGAAGGATTCTATCATCCCTTCTCCTCCTCTGATAAACTGGAGACATCCTGAAGGGGCTTCCCTCGTCAGCTGACAGATCCTGACTTGTAACAGTCTAGAGGCAGGTTGGGTTGACAGAGCCGATATATAAAACGGGCCGGGAGAATCTCCTACCTCTACGTAAACTGTTGAGTAATAAATCAATAAAAAAACTTTGATAAAAGTATGTAGTACATTTTTGTTTGCCTTCTCATTTTATTGTTTGTTAATATAACATATAATAAAATGTTATTGATATTATACTCTCAGACTAAAAAAAACTCATACGGTACATTAGAGAAATTGTTTTTATTACATTACATAATATCGAAGCTGTAAAGGAAAACATTTTCAAGCGACATGTTGCAATTTTACAGAAGAGCCAATAAAAGTTTTTTGTTTTTTAAAAAATCTCATACATACTTATTATTTCAGCCTTATTCCTACACAATTTAAATAAAAAAATTAAGTACGAGATTCCTTAATCATAATAAAAAAAATGTATAACTAAATAAGCTTTTCTGTAAAGTTGTTTCATGTTGCTTGGTAACTTTTACTTTCCAGCATCGATATCATTTGAACACAATCTAATAAAGTTGGTAAAAAAACATACTTTAAACATTAAAACACAATAATTATAAAACTTTACTAAAAACAGTTACTATATAAAAGAACTCATCGGGTTGTGGTCTCGTGGCTCGTGTCTCGGACTCGCGGCTCAAAGGTGCGTGGTTCGAATCCAACTCTACCCCAACTTAATTCCCATTTTCCAATAGTGAGTTAATTACAACTCGTTGTGGACTTCAAAATGAAATATTTGCTTAGATCGTAAGAACGCAAACATTTTATTTTTTTAATGGAAAAATAAACATTTGCGTCATTTAAATTTTAGGGGCCATTTTCAAGGAGTTGTCTCACTATTAAAAAATGGGAATCACGCTGTTATATAGCAGGGATGCGAACCTCGGATCTTTGATCCACGAGTTCGTGACACTAGCCACGGGACCACAACCCAATTTTTTCCCTTTCTCCCAAGTTTTATGTGAAAACCCAACTGCAAAACAACATCAATGAGGATCTGAATAAGTTTATGTACTGGTTAGATAATAACTCATTAACAATAAATACAAATAAGACTAAGTATATGATAATTAATTAAACAAAAACACAAACGCCCCATAAAACTTAACCTAATAATTAAAGATGAGCAAATTAAACGAACAGCCAATGTTAAGTACTTGGGTTTGGAAGTGGATGAAAAATTAGCGTGGACAAAACATATCAATGCAGTTATAAAAAAACTGGGTCCAATTATTGGAATAATGAGAAGAACAGAAGTACAAAACTAATGATATACAATGCTTTTATACTTCCACACTTTGTATATGGATTAATAATATGGTCGTAATGTAGTAAACAAATGCTAGATTCAATACAAAGAGCAACGAATAAAGCACTTAAAGTAACATTTAATTTTAATAAATATACTAGAACCAGAGATTTATACAGAATAACCAAAATTCTTAATTTGGTAATGTATCCAAAATAAAACAAGTTTATTGGATTATAATTCTACTTTATTTTTTATAAATTATACAAAGGGTACATTGTGACGCGTTTCGTCTTGTTAGGACATTTTCAAACAAAACTTTAATCTAGAGGAATTAATCTACACAGAAAAAATAAAAATGAAATTTAAAATGAAAAAGAATAAAATAAGGACAAATATCAAATTAAATTTTAACTCCAACAAACATAAAATAAATACAAGAACATCAAATAATTTAACTTGCGAACAACCTAGGACCAGGAGAAAAAGGAACAGTTTTTTGAATACAGCAATAAATTTTTACATTTCACTTTCTAATGACCTAAAAAAGATACTAAATATATACGTACATAAAAAATACCTAAAGAAAACAGTCCTTACAGCCCGTGTGACGACTTATATGTGGTGTTATTTCATCGACTTTTTATTTAAACTATTGTGTTATTATATATAATATCCCCTCATACCAGCAATTTTGCTGATTAGGAATATTTCGTACAAATAAAATATGTAATGTAATACGTAAAGTTTATAAACCTTGTATTTTGTCATAAATAAATAAATCATAAAAAAATTAACTTTGAAAAATCTTGACTTTTCGTGTTTAAGTTCGTCGGGCAGTTTATTAAATTAGGAGCGGTAGATTTAAATTACAGAACATTACTGAATATATGTAATTGTATATTTATTTATAGCAAATAGTTGCATATATAAAACTAAACATATAACCTACAATGTTGCCCGTTGTTGATGCCACACAGTATGGGAATAGGAGCGGTAGCGTAATTAGGAGCGGTAGATCATTTTAATTACAGAACATCACTGGACATATGTAACTGTATATTTATTAAAAGCAAATAGTTGCATACATAAAAGTAAACATATAACTTACGATGTTGCCCGTTGTTGATGCCACACAGTATGGGAATAACGCTGTTGACATTGTGTCCGGTAATGACAAATTGATCCTCTACACATGTGCCGTTAGTTGGAGGCTGGAGCTAAAATGTCACAGTACTAAATCAGAGAATCAAATGAAACCAGTATCCCTTATGTGACGTTTTGGTTTAATGAAATATGTGACTTGTAAACAAGTAGGTTGAGCACAACGCGTACAGCAATTTCATTGTTTTATTCGTGTTTTTATAGAACAAACACTGTAAAGAAATATTTAAATCCGCCTTTAAAATATAATAAATACGAGTTATTACTGGCATTCAAAATCAAGAAAAAATAAATAAATGGGTCGGAATTATTTATTTATTATTTATTTATTTATTTATTTATTTAACAGAAACAAAAAGTCGTCAATGATATAATAACATTAAAAAATACGGTTTAAGGACAGACCAGCGAAGTTTCTAAATAAAAATCATACATATTAAATTATGGTACAACACAAGGGTGTGTTTATGTGTATTTGTATGAGAATAAGCGTATAGGTGTGTTTGTGTGTATGTCGGAGTAAGTGTTCAGGTGTGTGTAAGTTCGATCATCTGAAAATAGCAAGTGGGATCGTATCGCAGCCAGAAAGAATCAGTCTTAATTTATTTTTAAATAAATTAAGGGGCGTGTTAAATATATCAAAAGATGAAAAAAAAGCATTATAGTTAGAGCAAGAACGATAGAAGAAGGAGTGTTGTGGATAGTTAGTAAAACAGACTGGCAGATGGTATAAATACTTATTTCTTGTCACGCGAAAGAAGACGTTAAGATTAATTTTTAAGAGTAGGTTAAAAGTCTACTTTATTATTCAATAATTTATATAAATAGCATTATTCAGATTTAGTGCGTCTATTTTAAAGGGTAAAAAATCCATTTTGTTTAGCAGATTGGCTGTAAATCCAAAGCGTTTTTTTTATTTTTATAATCTAGATATTTAAAAATTTTCGTTGAACATTTTCAATCCCCTCTATGTTTGTTATGTATTGTGGGTTCCACACAATGGATGCAAACTCCAAGTTAGTGCGTACAGAAGTGTTGTATAAAGTTTTCTATGTGCTTGGTTTTTTAAAGGGTTTGAAATTTCTTAAAATGTAGCCCAACATTTGGTAAGCTTTTTCAACAATAGAATTTAAGTGAGACCCAAACAGTGTTCGTGATATGGAAATTCCACCGTGATATGGAATCTTTAATCGCTATTTTTAGTAAATGTCATTGAATGACATTTTGAGGTATTAATGTACAATTGATTTTTATTACAGTAATCAACTAGACGATCAAGATCTTCTTGGATATTTACACAGTGGATTTATGTGAATATATATTTCTTTACACAAATTATAAGGAATTTAAGGAAAGAATTTGATTGGGATCCATAAAAAGTAATTTTTACTGTTACCGTTAAAATACAAACTTTTTTATGTAACAAAAATCAGGATCCTTCAATTTTGGTAGCATGTGCATGATCGTTGAATGCAGTCCTGATTTAAATAAACGAAGTCAGTTACTATGGGTACGTTTTCGTGTCAGTACTTTAAAAAAATTTTTACTCAATATGGCGCGTCTATGTATTTATATGTCAATGTAAATGGATAATACAAAAACAATTCTGTGGTCTCTTTGTAGGACGCGTTTCTTTGTTCTTCAAGTCTTCTAGTAGAAACGAAGTTAATGTACTAAATTATGTTGCTATTATGATAACGGACGTTTTATGGGCAATACTGTTAGTCTTGCAGAAAATGTTAGATTGTATTTAGTATAAAATGCTTCATCAATCGTTGCTCTATATTTCAGGTGAAATGATTCAGGACGTTTGTGTGTCATCGATCATAGACTATGACCCCTTATATTCATGAAATGTGTAAAATTTCAGCCTGCCTTGAAAAAAAATAGCCGGCCTTGATTATATTGTCTGGCTACGGCCCTAATTTAAACTGGTTAAAACAAACTAATTTATTTACCCAGTACCATTTTGTAAAAAGATGGTTCTTAGAAAAATCATTTAATCATTATCCTTGTTAATTTTGTATTAAAAGATTAAATTTTAAAGCAGAATCTCGAATATGTCTCAAAAACAATTAAGCCTGCCACTAGTTATTCAAAATTTGTGGAAATAATAATAATAACCACTTGTCTTTTATTTCAATAATAAAATATACGAATTAAGTAAAATTCTGAAAGATAACTTATAGATCTAATTCTTCGAGAGATGTTATCGAGAACGATACCTGGGCCCGTATTACAATGGGAAGTTAACAGAGTTATATTCAATTGTCCATAAAGGAAAACGATTGTTTTTCCAAAAAAGGTTTTTTTTTATAAAACACGGGGTAAGAACCGTCAGTAGAGTCACAGTGAGTCCCATCTTGCTGAAGGATGTGATTCAAAGGAAAAAACTGCAAATGCCCAGTTGGATTCCACCGGCAACACTACTGACTAGTGCAACTAGTTAGCGTCCACGTCGCGAACCCCGGGCAATGGGATCACACTCATAACGGTATGATCACAGCAGATAACGAGAGGATAAAAGGCGAGTTTCTGGCGCCTCCAAACCAGAACCAACAGGATAAGAGAAAGTAACACCGACAGAAAAATTCACCAGAGAAGGCAACGAGAAACCACTCTGGTGATCTTTTCCCAGGAATCACTATGGCGAGTACATGCAATAAGTAGTTGTCCTGGCCTCGGAGTAGCGCAGGACCGAGATGTTTTCGCTGTAGTGATCGCCAACGTCGGGGGGAACTGATAAGGCACCGCAAGAAGAAGAAGTTAAAAAACACGTTAAATAAGATGTTTCACTTTTTTTGATACAAGTACTTACATTTTTGCTTCGAAAAAAAAAAGTTTTAACTCTGTTAACATCATATACTGAAAAGAGCAGGAGAAAATATAAATGAGAAAAAGAAAATAAAAGACTCAAATAATGTCAAACAGAAAAATAAGTATTTAAAATTCTGAAAAAGTTTAAATTTGGTAATCTTTTAAATATACCCAGTGTATAATTTACATTTGAGATAGGTATTTTAACAAGATTATTAGATTAAAATAATGAAAGTCTTAATAATTATATATTTATATATATAGAGTCAGCGTTATTTCTGGTAAACCATTACATAAATACGGCATTAGCGATTATTATCATCAAAATATTGATCTCTAAAATATTGTAAATATGAAATTTTCGGGTATAATCATGTTGTCATTGGTCGGTTTAGGTCATTAATTTACATGCCATGTCCGTGATATTCAGTATTCTCAGTTTTAACATAATTTAAGACAGTCAATGACAGGCCATCAGTCCTGGTAATTGCGTAAAATCTAAATTGTTAAAAGAGTTTTTTGATATTTCAAAATATTTTTATTGTTTATTTATTACTAGTCGCCGACTGTGGCTTGTTAAAAAATTCGGCACTTCGGGCCTCATGTAATCGGCCCTCTTGGCTTTGTATAATCTTTATCGAGAGAGTGAGATGTTTTTTTAGGTAAAAAGTAGCATGTGACACTTATCAGCTCTTCCGGTATCTCTATGTAAAAAATCACGTCGATCGGTTTCTCCGCTGTGACGTGAAAGAAACACAAACAAACAGATAAATGCACTTTCGCGTTTATATTATAAGAATGGATTATTTATTTTCACGGTAAGTATTTTACATGTGGTAGATTAGGGTGGGTATACATTAAAAAAATCATTTATGGCTACTTTTTTTTTTTAAGTGTACGTATATTGTTTAGAAATGTTAATAATAAGTTAATATTAGAACATTCATGTATTATGTATGTACTATTTTAAGACCAAATTATTAAAATTAAAATAAAAAAAAGAATACGATGGACCTCAAAATATATAAAAAAATGCTAATGTTAAAACATAAAAATGTTTCTTTAAAAAAATGTAAAACGAGTATATGCTACATAAAAAGGGCTTAATTCTATTATATTCAGGCTATAGCCTGTACTCACATATGGGTTTTAGACCATCACACTATCCAACAAAAGTGTATTTGAACTGATTCACACAGAGACCCAAAGAGCGAGCAAAATGAAATCATAAAAATCAAGACAGGGGAGCTGGATATTATTGAAAGAGTTTCTACGTTGAAATGGGGCCTGGCTGCTGGCTATGTTGAACGCAGCTCAGACGATAGATGGTCAAAACGCCTTCTGTGCTGGCGTCTTCGGACTACTTTAAGAAACCCCGGACGACCTCAGTTTCGCTAAAGAGACGATGTTGTGAAGCTTTTGAAAACAGCATGGATGCAAACAGCCCAATACTGTTTAACATTGAGAGGAATGAATGAGGCCTACGTTCAAGAGTGAACGGCCACAGGCTAAAGAAAGAGATATGCCACACATAAAAAAAGAATCAATTTAAATCAGCTTTTTTTTCCATGGTCCGACGAAATAGAACCAGTCGACAAAACGAGTATTTTCGACTAAGGTGCGCCGTTCGAATCCTAGCTGGGTCGATTGGAAACATTTGTTTTAACACCGCATTATTTCATAGTTCCTGGACTGGTACCTGAAGCGCTGATCACCGATCACCATACTTTCACATAACATATGACTGAGATTTATTGCATTTTATATTCCAATGCAGTTATCTGTGCACCTTTGGGTGCGAAAAGAGGTACGGTGATTGGTAGATCGCCCGGACACTAAACACTAAAAAAAAGACCTCGGTTCTGATCTAGTTCCTAGTTGGCCACCACTTTTGGCAGATTTGCCTTTATAGCCGTTGCCACTCATATCTGGCAAGTTAGGCTGACTCTGAAATTAGCATCCCGTGATACGAGATATCTTATCTGTTTATACGTTTATGTTATAATCTCTGCTCGAAACAAGTATGACTATTCCATTTATTTCTCAAAACATCTGGAATGACAAATCTATTTAAAAAAATAGCGAATAATCGTTGATACTAGCTACCTATTTGTGTACACTCAAAAACAATGATTTGCATAATCGCATCAGACATCAGTGGTCCAAATTCAATACTTGGGGCAACTACGTATTGGTGTTTGCTATTTTTTTTAAATATTATTTTGACGCCGGTAGTAAGTAGCCTTTTTAAAAATATTTTTAAATATGGGAGTTCCTTTATTATTTACCTTGTTTATAATATACAAGGTATATATTTTAAAAAGTGTATTTTTCTGCAATTGTTTTACTTTAAATTAAGCTGAACTGTTGGGATCAGGAAGGATATACTAAAGTAGGTCAATTAAGAACTTCTCACGATTTGTTTGTGTGGGGAGGAAACTACTCAAAATTCCTCAGGAGAAGCCGGCCTGTTGACAGTGGTAAACAGGCCTTCCGTTTTGCTAAGTTAGTAGCCTTAGATGTCATGTGTGAAGATATGGTGCTCAAAAATTTCGCTAAATTATTATATTGAAAATGGGAAAATTGATCATAAATCTTGGTTAAAAGGATATGTGAAGGCTGATAATTTTGATGAATATGTATTTGATCACTGTTTCTCTGTCACTTTTTGGCAAATGCTCCCCTGATGTTGCTAAAATCGAGAAAATCGACGTTTCTCTGTTCCGCTTTCCGCACCACAAAACGGAACCGATTTTTATTTTTAAAAAAATATTAAAATGTTTTTATTTGTGTTGGTATTTATTGCGTTTTTCAAAATTATTAAATTTGTAAGCCGTATGTCCAAAGCCGCCGTTAAAACTATGCGCTTATTTGGATGGTCCTAGTTCCAATTACCCATATAAACTATTTATCTAAAAAACGAAACAATTATGACTCTCTAATGATAAATATCTATAGTGTGTTAAAAAATCAAAGCTATAACCCTGGGAGAAAATAGGGGAATACGTTTATATGAAGAAAAGTCAGACCGCGTTTCCTCTTAATTACTTTATGTCCAATCACCAACGTTGGAAAGTCTAAGAACAATGGCACATAATAACTTATTTTAATGATATTCAATTTTGATATTCCATCTTTCCTGTATTCTGCTTAAAGACATATAATTCCGACAATATTTTGATTTGTAGTTTGTCCAAATTTTTGTAGACAAGGACTGGACTCAACTCCCTAGGGAGCTGTTTATATTAACATATTACAACAGAGAGGAAGAACATTTAAGAGAAAGTAATATAGAAATAAAGGTTTTAGCTCTTTAACTTCACAAACATCAACAGATGAAAGAATTGTTGGAATAAAGATGTTCAAATATATTCAAATATATTACATCAGAGATTAAGAATATTTCAATGAAGGCTATATAGAAGTCTAGGCATCTACAGGGCTTATGACCTGTCACTGGCTGGTTTCAATGGCCACTTTACACACTGTGTAACATTCACCATTCTGCCCATATTTGAACATCTATATTCCTTCAATTCGTTCTTACATAAATTTCATAGTGCTGCGTCTTACAGTAAAAAAAAATATTTTTTACCCAAATAAGCCTCAGAAAATTTGGCTAGAATAGTTGATCTAGAAAAAGAGTTTAAAATAAAGTGTCCAAATTTTACGGACGGACAAACAAACAAACTGTATTAATATCGTAACAGTAATAAGTGATAATAAGGACTTATTCTCCTACTACTTTGACACGAGTCTCTTTCATGTATTTTTTTTCTTGTTTATAACTTGTACGTATTGAATATATGTTTGTAATGTATATGGTTACGCCACATGTGCACACATTGATATATATTACATATCTAGCACATTTTCTAGGATGAGGCGTTTGGATTTGTTTACTACCTACGGGACCCTGATTAAGATGTTGCATTTTTCCGTTCGTGGGTACCTATTTTGTTCCAGCGCCAGAACAACAACTAAACCGAGCGTGCGCACATGTGATTTATCATATTCTCACCGCGATCGCAAATATATATTTTGTTATCAATACGTATTTTATCTACTGTGAGTATAATTCGTCAAGTACCCCTTCCTGACAGCAAGGTTGGATCTGATCTTGACTGCTGCGACAAAAGTACCAGCAATAGAGGTGCCAGAACCCAGAATAAGGTAAACATTGCAATCATTGTATTTAGGGTTCTGTAGCAAAGTGAACAAAGGATAGCGCATCCCGCGAATCAGCAATTTTCGAGCGTGCAACTGCTAACGGGCAAGTGGCGCGATCAGTATATGTTATATTTAAATAAATGAATTGAATGATGTGAGGTAACATCGTACACCCCCCCAAAGAGTAAAACTGCTGTTTTAACATACCTTATCCTATAGCAATCTGGATTTACTGTAATGTAGTTTGGTATGATAGAACGCAATAAGCGCAAGAAGATAAATTATTAAATCAATTTAACATCAAGATTGCTATTATTTTTGCAAATAGATCGATGAAAATTGCCCGCAAAGTAAATAGATCGTGAAAAATATAAACTGCAAGGTTTTGCCTTATTTAAGAAAAAAACGAATATTAATACAGACGGATAAATTATGTGAATTAGTCTAGTGTGCCTAATTACGCAAATAAAATTTGCGTGTTTACTTAGTTTACCGACAGGCAGTAAGTTTTTAACATAGGCTTATGAAATATTCGAACGCACTGTACAGTGTGCTGTGAAAAAGTCCTCGAAAAAAATGTTTTTCAGGAAAAAGGTAATCATTTGTAGTAGCAAACAAATGAACCGGGTTGTGGTATATAAAATAAAGAGGCTACAGAGCGAATTGAGCCGTTGCAGTAACATTAGTAGAATTTGCGAACGTGTCGAGTGCCGATTGCGTCGTTGCGTTTCACGTCTACTACCATGGCTAATCGGAGAATATCTCGCATATATCGTTTTGTTGTTTAGCGTTTGGTAGTTTGTTACGTTGGTGATTGTGGACATTCTATTTCTGGTGTTGTCAGAGGTCTCCACAGTTGAAAGGTAAGCGCACAAATTGACAGGTTGCTAGATCGCAGTTATATTCTGTTGCAAATTTAATTATTTAATTCTGAATTTAAATGCAAAATGATTACTAGCACTCACCTTATACTGGGGTTCTTTACCTTATTATTCCGACTTCTCTCCGCAAGCAAGCTCTATCAGATGCTGGGTGGAACAAGGAACTTGACTTGAATAGTCGCGCGTGACGACATGATGGGCGTTTATAAATAGACAATTGCGCAGTGCAAGAATAAAAAAATTACAATGACAATCACTCAAATAACTTATCACTTATCAGTGGTCACGCTTGTATACGCGCCACATTACATTTGGTCAGTACCAGATTGACTTAGAAGAGAAATATTGATACCTATGTAGAGATTATATTTTCATCCGAATTCAGGCAGTAAATTAAAATTTCACCTAGCGAGTTATTCCGTAAAAAATACCTTCTTAGTAAATGTTGCTCAACCAATATTTATTAATTAATCTATTTTCTTACAACCAAAAAAGTCTTTATTAAAAATGATCAACGGAAGCGGAATAATCCGGAATCTTCCCATTTTCAAATGGCCGAACCTTCAAGAATAATTAATTATTCTCGGTTAATACACCGTTAAAATTTCAACCAAGCTAGGAAAATTGAATAAAAAACAATTCGATCCGTGGATTAAGATTTTACCTGCTGTAAAATTCAAATTCCCAATATTTGTTATGGAATTCCAAGGTTATTTAATACTTCAATGATATTAATGATCAACGCAGGCAACGATTTTCGAAATAAAGGTATTCAAACGTTTTTCAAACGGTGACTTGTTGTTTTTGGATCCATAAAAAAAAGCATTTTTGATGTAAACGATGTTTTATTAATTTTTTTTATCATAATTATTATTTAACATTATATAATTAACCGGGTTGTAGTCCCGTGGTAGTATTGTGGACTCACGGGCCAAGGGTCCAAGGCTTAAATCCCACTCTACCACAACTCGATTTCCTATCAGCACAAGTTATATACGACATTTAGTAAATCGTCAGAAAATTTAAATGTTTGAATAAATAATAAAAACTCAAGTATTTCTCGTTTTAAATTAAAAAAAAAACAATCTTACTATTATTTTTATGTATGATCACAAAATTATTGCTTTAAATGTAAATAAGATATATATTGAGTAGCAATTAAGTATTGAATTCTGTCGGTGATGTTTAATACCATTTTTTCAGCAAATTTGGTTTATTTAAATGGACTATGGACTTAACTTAACCGCATAGGAAACAATCAGATTGCAGGAACATGAAAGCTAATTAACGGGACCATTTCTTGAAATTATTTTGTTTCTAAACTTACTATGCAGTAAATTTATGGTATTTTAAAAAGACCGATACATATCATTAGCAGAAAGGCAGTTATTTGCAAAGTCATTTTTTGAGTTATGACACTTTTGAGTAATTATCAACTTTGTGCAAATGAAAAAAAAAAACTGTAATTAATCATAAGTAAAACACAGAATATAAATTATTTTTTAAGCATAAAACCTGTGTGTGTCATATCTATACTGAGTTGTCGCTTATGAATCTCTAGGTATCATATTATTGCTTAAAAAAACGATAAAAACGTCATATGGGTTTTCGCACTGAAATAATTTTATTACTGTATATCAAAGGTTAAATTTTTTTTATGAAAAATTACCTCATATTTATTTTTTTTTGTGATTTTTGTCAAAAAGAAGCCTTTTTCCTTAGGACAGCAGTATATTGGTTGATTAACTGGAGCTGGCGCTTTCGCAAAACTTACACAACCGCATTTAAAATCTACAGAATATTGATTTTAAAAAGATTTTTATTAAATTTTAACCAAATGTGGTATCTTTAAAAATATCCGTGTTGGATTAGAGGGTTGTGTTAGTGAAAAAAAAATACAATTGGTTAAGAAAATTTAATACATTGAATTAGTTTTACACAAGTACATTTTTATTTTTTGAGAGCGACGCGTTATAAAATAAATATTTGTCATTTTCTTGATACATAGCACATATGACTTAATTTTTTTATTAAGGTTTTAAAAATCAATATTTTGTGCCTTGAAAATGTGTTTGTGTAGTTCTGTTCGATCAGGAGTTCTGATCGGCGAGTGATCAAAATATGCATCTGAACGAAGAAACATAACTGACAAGAAGCACAGATGCACACAAACATAGATTCAACTTACGTTTATTGTACGAACCGCTGACATGCAGGCGTTTTAAGACATCGTTTGATATGACAAGTTTGTAGGAACGACAATTTTTTTTCTTAGATTTAATATTAAACTCAGTACAATTATGATTTGTAGCCGCTAAACTCCAAAATACATAAAACGTCAAAAAACATGGCTACCTCGGAAACCGGAAATTTGTTGCCGGTTGCAACCATCAACACCCATGTTTGCCACACAACATAACAGTGCTATAGTTTTGTTTGTAATTACAAATACCGTTTTTGTTTGACATTTTTTTATTTGAAAACAAAAACTTTTTTTTTCTTTTTCTTTTTTTAATGATTATTAATATTTTTACACTAAATAATGAGAGTTTTTATAATACACCAGCGTGTATAGCCCAGTATATTCGCTTGATTAAAATCCCAGGTAACATTAACAAATCGCTTTTAGGTTTCTCTGTTAAAAAAATCCATTAGTACTTCAGTATCGCTGATGATTTTTTAAAAATATATCAGATTTCCCGTAGTACTAAACTTCCTCATTGAATGTTATTCCACGGCAAAATAACCCTTATTTTACTACTGTTGAATGCGTTTGTAAATGCAAACCTTTGTTATTTCATAATTAAATGTAAAAAAATAACACAGAGATAATTTTTTTATTCTGTATTTTGAGCGGGAATCATACCCAGAACCTTCCGTGTGGGAGTCATGTGTCAGACACCACGGATGTCACTAATATTTATAATTTATTTTTAAAAATTCAAATTTTCCAATTATAGATCCTAACTAATATTATAAAAGCGAAAGTGTGTTTCTCTGTTAGCTTGTTTTTCGTCCATGTCGCAACAAAGCAACCGATACGTGATTCATTGCATAGGGATAGTCGAAGAGCTGAGATGTGTCATAGGCTAATTTTCATCACGAAAAAAATGGTAATCCCTTTTATTCTTAGTGGAAAAATAAATTGTTTTTTCACGTCGTAACGGACTGACTGATTGATGTGATTTTCTGAATAAAGATAGCCGGAAAACTGACTGAGATACTTCTCGAATTACTTTTATTCCCAGAAAAAATATTTTTCCTTCAGGAATTTTTTTTGGAAAAAAGAAATTAACAGAATAACGATGCTACGTCTCAATAGACAAGCGGATCGTTGTTTTTGCATAGTGATTGTTAAAGGGCCGGAAATTGATACAGGCTACTTTTATCCCAAAAATATATTTAATTCTATCGGGCAAATTCAAACGATAAAACTAATTAATGAACTAATTTCTCTTTAATTCCACGCGAGGGAAGCTGCGGGTAAAATATTGGTTATTGCTCCCTGGCTAGAAGTCGTTAAGAACATATTTCTCCAGTCTGGTCACCCCATTATAATGTACGTTCTGATTCACTCGAGCGCGTCCAAAAGAAATTTCTAAAATAAACGTATTGTAAATTATGTATTCCAAGTGCTTTATTTAGTTATAATCAATTGTTATGTTTGGAAAATCGTTCCGACAAAAATTAAACTCTCCGATAGAGAATTCTAACAGACCTAATATTACTTTCTGTCCAGATTTGCTGGAGTTGGTGTGTTTCAGTGTACCTGGTCGACAAACCCGCCACAGATCTCATTTTTGTTCTGCAAGTTCTAGGACCAACTATCACATACACTCGCCTATCCCTAGGCTCCACAGAGCCTATTGTTAGAGTTATGCAATTTTATCATTTTTATTATTTTATCATATATTTATGTATGTATATATAAGTACAAATATATTTGTTTTCTTCAGGTCTATGATCAATTTAAATGTTAAATGCAATTTATGCTATTTATGAAAAAATAAATAAAAAGTTAGATTTAAACATAAATAAAAAAAAAGTAAATCCTCTATGCTCAGAATTCTTAGGTCTCCCAACAAACATACCAATCTTGATTTCTTTTAAAACAAATGGTTTTCTTTCATAAAATTACTGAATCAAATTTAATTATAAACACCCCTCTCCCGCTTCTACTCCCACCAAGTCTGCTATAATACCATTGTGTTTTTCTTCTTTCTATTAAAATAATTTTCCATGAACACATATGTCTCTTAAAATGCCCATTGGGCGTATATATAAGTTAACAAAAAAATAAAATAAATTAAGGAAGAAACAATTAATTACCTCCATTTGAATGATGTCCAGTTTGAGTTGAGTGACGTCAGAGTTCATCTTGTTAATTGTGAGGGTGCAGGACAGCCGACCGTCAGAAGGGCGGGGGAATTCCGGGTTAGTAAATGTGGAGCAATTGGATGACGTCTGCTCACCACAGGTACTTTGAACTAAGAAAAACGTAAAAAAAACAACAAAAAATAACATTTTGAAACATTTCGATTATTATTATAATATTTCTGCTTTTTGTGGTCAGCGCGTTTGCAAAAAATAGTCTGGAGTTCGATTTCCGACTTATTTAAATTTTATTTTATTTAATAAACTCATGACACGAGGCCATTAAATGAATTTGTCATTATCAATGTATTCCAGTGTAGTATTTAATAAAATAAATATTAATCAGATGAATGAAGTACACAGTATTTTCGACTTGATGGAATCTTTCGGGTAAAAATCGTGCAATAGAGAATTCAGTGGAGCTATACGTCCGTCTCGAAAAGCAGTGGTTGGCGCATTCGCCTACTATTCTTGAGGTCCTGGGTTTAATGACAGGTAGAGTGTACGTGAAATATTGATTTGGAAAGTTGTTAAAACTGCTATTCTATTTAATAAAGGTTGTTATTACTGGACTGGCACCTGGAGCGTAAGATTAATACTGTACCATACGATTATTTGTATGTATCAAATTAAGATCTGAATAACTCCCTCGGGAGAAAATCCAGCCTGCCTGTAAACATTTGGACATACTCAAAACACTGTTGGATTTGAATTTGTTTTTAATATTAATTCATTTATTCATATTTTTCTTATTATAAATTATATTTAATAATAAAAATAATGTCACCTCACTGGGGTCACGCGTGCCAAGGACACTTTACAATATACCTTTAAAAAAATATATTGACAAAATATTCAGACAGTATTATATGAATAAATCGGTAGACTTTCCAATAAAAAATATAAATAGAAATAAATAAAATAGAACCCGAACTAGGCCACCCGGACATATTTTAGGCTATGTGTTGTTGGAGGTGGCGGCGTGAGGTAAGAAATTTGTGAGATTTTTTTACAATATTATTAATTTGTTCACGATAGGAGAGTTTACTTTCTAAAGCAATGCCAAGATCCTTTTTGACGAAACCATTGAAAAGGAAATATTTTTTAGTTTGTAGTTGAGTTCTATAGGTTTTTTTCGTCGCGAGAAAGATATTATTTGGTAATGTTGGTCAACATGATCGCAGTCTTTCGATAGCAGACATGCTTCTCAGATGGTTTTGCCGTGCCGTGTAGATTTGGACGAAACGTGCGAAATGGGCCAAAGCGTTTTGATATTTACCATTGTAAACATATCTCGCAATCTGTCACACACGGCGTATTGCTTATTACTCGTACGTTTATCCAATTAAGAAAATGCAAAATGCATCTAGCTTTCAGCAGAGAGTATCCAACCGTAAAAATATTTCATCGCTTCAGATCACATCAATTTCGAGAATTTTTTATTCAATTAAATAAAAAAAATATTACTTCCAACAGCGATAAAGAACATTTCATATAAGGGGATATATAAATCTAGTCATTTACACGGCATATGAGCTGTCGCTGCCTGATTTAAGTGGCTTTTTTACACACTGTGTAACATGTTTGAACATCTATAATCCTTCAATTTATCCATCTGTTGATCTTTCTGAAGTTGTGGAGCTTAAACCTTTATTGATGCGGGTGAGATTCTGACAGAATTCTTTGCCCTGCATAAAAGGCAACGTCTGATAATACTTTTAAATTTTAATACTTCTTATTGGACCAGCTAATTTCATTAACAATGTATTGAATTTGTCCAAATTTTTGTAGTAAAAAATTGGGTTATACCCTCTTGGAAGTTACAGACGAAGAACATTTTATAAAAGTAAATATAGCATAGTATGGAAATGTAAAACAAATCGGTCAGAATCTCACCCGCATCAATAAAGGTTTCGGCACTTAACAAATTTTAACAGATGGAATAGTTTAAGGAGTACAGACGTTCAAACATAGGCAGTATGTGAACACAGTGTGTAAAGTGGACACGTAAATCAGCTAATGCGAGGTATTAAGCCCTGGAAATGCCCAGACCTTTATATTCCCTTCTATAAAATGTTCTTCATCTTTGTTGTAATGTATAATTATTATTGACTCCCAAGGTGGTTGAATCTAGTTCTTGCCTTCGAAAATTTGAACAAGCTGTAAATATTGTTTTTGAATAAAAATCGATCAGAAAAGAAACACGTTTTGAAAGATTATTTTTATATCTTTTTTATTGAATTTCGTAAGCCCTTAATAAGGTAAAAGGTCATGTTATACAATGGAATTATTGAGATTTTAACTAGAATAAACAAAAAATAATCTAGACTTATTTTCGACGGGGTTGAAGCGGTTGAGAATATTGAAAATAAAAGTCTAGGTATTTACATGGCTTGTAATACGATTATATCATCGGCTGGGTCAAGTGAACACCTTATAACTGTAACATTCACCATTCTGCCTATAGGTAGTTGAGATATATATTCACGTATATTGTTTATCAATTATATTTATAGGTACGATGATTAGTTTAATTATATTAATTTCGCATGATGTGAAGGTAAAACTCACCTCGTTGACTGAACTGTACGAAAAAAGATACCAGTTTGATATAAAATACTTGCCGAGAGTTGAGACAATAAAAATTGTAGACAAAATTGCACTGGAAAACACGCAAGATATAATATTAACCGAAAATGCTGACGTACACAAATATAATACTAGAAAAAAACAACATTACCACAGTTATAAAGCAAAGACAAACGTTAGACAATGGACAACACTTTTTTTTTATTTTATTTTTTTATTATTTATTTATTTAGTTCTATGTATTACATAGTCTAATATATATTTACAACACAATATTTACATCTATACGTATTCTAACATTATTTATCACTATTATACACTTAATATCCTAATTTATAATATTAACTGTTTCATATGTACATTTACATTAATTATATTCACTATTTACACTATTTACTACCTAATATTTTTCACATATATACTTTTTACATTTAATTTTAAATATATTTACATTAATTTCATTTTTTATGCTTTCTGGCATTTCTTCAAATAGTTTTATTCCCTTGTACATAAGGCAGTTCTGGGACATTGCTTTTGATTTCTTTTCTAGTCTTATATTTTTAGATCCTCTTGTTGCATAGTTATGAAAGAACTCATTATTTTTTAGTTTATTTTGAAAATATCTCGGAACTATTCCTTTAATAATTTTGTTTATTTCATTGGCAACATTGAATTTGATTCTTTGATCAATTGTCATAATATCTAGAATTTGAATCATTTTCTGAACATTTGTTCGTCTCCCACATCTTAATATTATCCTCATCGCTTTGTTTTGTATTATTTGGAGTCTCTTTAGATCTCCTTCATTACTTAAATATAAAATACTGGAGCAATAATCAATGTGGGGAACGATGATACTTTTAAATATCAGCAGAGAGGTTTTAATGTCTAATTTATTTTATATTTAAATAGTGACAATTCAATCTTGACTTAAATTTAAATAAAAAAGGGGCGTCTCTAACATTAGTGGGTAGATTATTCCACACTCAGGTAAACAGGCGAAGTGGGATTATTAAAAATATTGTGAAGAAGTGATATAATGTGAATGTTTCTTCTATGCCTGATACTGAGCCAGTGTAATTGCGTGCGATACTCGGTTATGTAGTCAAATTTGCGAAGATCAAAGATATAACGTATACAAATAAAATACTGTCGAGTAAAAAAAGAATACTTGGACATATTAGTAGAACAAAAAATATTTTTTAATTCCCGCGAAAACGGCTTATTGCATTGGCAACACCCCTAATACCTCAAGATTTGGTTAAATTTTGAACTTTGTTTGTGACTGTTAAAATTTAAATAGAACACCGTCACCAATCTTGACGCTACAATTGTCAAGGCCAAACATGTCGCATTTTTTAACAATTTCATTTTAAAATGTGTACGGGCCAGTAAGAAGAAGAGTTTAGTTTAGTATATTCTTTACCATGGATTCATTGAATCATTTATAAACGTCAATAAATTATAACTATATAATAAATTCAACTATTTCTAAATGAAACCTAACAAACGAATAAATTTTAATCAACAAACTAAAATCAATAAACACAAATCTAATGTCAAGCTGTTTTGTCATGCAAATATTCTTTAACTCTATAGTAGCTCTTTTCTAACAGCCTGTGCTCGACAAAATCTTTAAAAAAAATTTTTGGCAAAGCCTGAATTCAGGTACCTTGTTGTAGAATCCTATTCAGTTTGAAGCAAAAGAATTATCAATATTTTGCAGTCTAGTAGTGGGCACAACAAGCATTTCTTTATTTCGTGTTTAACCTATAGAAATCTCATTTCCTCTAAAAATTATCGATATTTTTGTGTACCAAGTGTATATCAATATATTGCCATGTGACTGTCAGTATATTTATTTAACTTTTTGTACATAATGTTATTTGTACATTGGCGGGCTTATTGCCGGATGGCAATTTCTTCCAACCAACCTTTAAAATAAAAGTTTTATTTTTATAATTCAAGTTACAGAACATATTCAATAGAAAAAAAAATATTAAAAAGCTAAAAGTATATAAAAATAGAAATAAACGTATTTGTTTATAAATTACCTTAAATCAAAACTATTACTCAATGGGAAAAAGGAAAAAAGAGGAAAAAGGAAAGGAGGAGAGATTAAGGAAGAGAAGGGAGATGTTTTTTCAGACGTGATTTAAATAGAGATAATGTAGTAACATCTTTGATGGTAGGTGGGAGATGATTCCGCAGTCGAGCCGCATGGACACTATATGAGTTAGAGAAAAAAGAGGAATTGTGGATGGGTATTAAGAGAGTGCCTTGAGAATTAGAACGAAGAGGTAAACTATGAACTGATAAGCGTTGAAATTTTTCACGCAGGTATATAGGAGCGTTAGGACTATGAAGTACATTGAACAGAAGTGAGAGGGAGTGATAGTCAATATATTGGTTTCTTTAAGCTAATCTCTCAGCGATTCTCTGGGATTCATATTGTACATTGCTCAAATTGCTCTTCTGCAGCACAAAAACTGAATCAATATCTGCAGCACTTCCCCACAGCAGTATACCGTAAGTCATAACGCTGTGGAAGTAACTAAAATAGACCAACCCAGCTGCTTCCACATCAGGAAGGAATATTTTGATCAGCGTAGGCTGCAGAACTAAGTCTGTTCGATAAACCAGCTATATGTGAACCCACTGAAATTTTGAATCTTTTTTTATGTTAAAAAATATGGTAGTATCTACAAGATCCAGTTCTTTGTCTTTAAGTTTAACATTGAACATAGGGCCTTACTTATAAACCTGGTATAAAGTTACGCCGAGGCATTGGGGTAAAATGAAAATGGAAATACTACCCTTTTATTGTGGTAAAGTAAGAATTGTATTCCTATCCTTATTCTACCACGATACCTAGATGTAACTTTATACCAGGTTTATAAGTAAAGCTTGCTTTATTTGACATTACGAATTAAAATGAAGTGTTAAGTCATCACTTAATCTAGCCGTCGACAGACTATTAGCTCTGTAAATGTCTAGACTTCCGAATTATCAACAGATTCATCTCGGTTAAAAAAATATCCACAAAGAAAACATAATATATTTACTATTATTATGCATACTTTATTATTCATTGATTAAAAAAAAAAGTATTAAATTATAGTAATGAACAGAGAATTTAAAATCAACATTCAAAAGCACATAATGGCTACACTAACCAGATGAGACATAATATGACTTGATTATATAATATGTTTATATAACATTAAAGAGTTTGGAAAATTATAAATACAAAAAACACACAAAAATAAAACAAAACGTCTTACAAACAAATATTCCAGATCCCAGGAATTGAATTTAAGATTTCAAGCATGCTGGCAAACGCGCCAACCATTACACTGCTAGGCGGAGTTTTCTCTACTCGATTTTCTATTTCAAGAATTTTATCTGTGAGTAACCATCGAGTTTCACACGAATAACCGTATTCTTATCTTCCCGGACGCAGGCATAAAACATATTATAAAAATAATACATATATAGTATGAATCCCAAAAAAGCCAGATTTTTTGTTAAACCTTTTAAAAATTATAAAGTGTTTCAAAAAACATTTAACCCTGCGAAAACTTCTATCTTGCGTTTGGTAATATTCGGCTTTCTAGTTTTTGTGCTTTGTAATAGGTTTAAAAAGAAAATTCTTGTAAATCTCGTACAACACATTTCTTAGAATGGAAACTGTTACATAGAAAAAAACTTTGGGAAAATGAACGAAATGTTTAAAAACGCGACTTATTTCAACAAAAGTGATTATACCTACTGGGTGTCTTACTTATTTCCTTAAACTTTCAAAAAAAAATATTTAACTCTTTCATTCTGGGTGTTCATTCAAATATACATAAAATACATAAAACAATAAAAAATAACGCACGAATTTTTTTATTTTTTTACTCTCGTGCCTCCAGAAACTCAAAAGCGAAGAATTTATTTTTTTATTTCTGGAACCTCTAAATATGTCTCAATTTTTTTCGTATACTTCTGTTATTAGCATTACTCAAAAAGTATCGTTTCAAACTTTGACAGCTGGCTTCTAGCTGGTTTGTTTTTTCGGAGCGAACTCCTGTCTTCCTTACAAATTATATGTAAGGTAAATAATATGTACCTAAGGTATAAATGATATTTATAAAATAAAATTTATTGAATAAACATATAATGTAGATGATAAAATATTTTTAATAATTTTGTCCGTTGGTTCAAGTCCCATTGTTTGTAAAAAAATATAGGTACGTTAAATAATGTCTAAAGTATTGTTTAAAAGTATTGACAATAGGGAGAAAAATCTATTGATATAAACAGAAAAAAAATATATTTTGTATCTATATGAGTTTAGTTAATTAAGGTGTGAAAGAGTTTTTTGAAAATATTGTTAAAGTTTCACCAGTCTTAAAATGCCTACTTAAGGTTTATGTGTTTCAGATTTATAAAATATTCGTAAAGTTTGAAGTAAAAAAAATATTTAACTTTGAATTACTTTTCGACCGGCAGATTATACCTCTAGAAATTTAAACCAAACATAGGTGGTATATTGGTACTAATGTAAAGAGTACCAGAGTTAAATTAAATAAAATTTATTCTGATAATTTGAAGATAATAAATGAATTGATAAAGTAATCTTTTTCACTTCTCATCTCTCCGACTATCCCTTTGCATACACATGAAAATGTGTTATCCGTTGGGGAACTCTCAGTACAATAATACGATTTTTAAAATAGGAAAATATTTCAAGTAGACTTACAAATGCAACATATCCCAAATCCACTTGCGCATTCTCCAGATTCTTTTCCGGACGCTGCAGAGCATTCCAGAGCGTGGAGACATGTCCCTCTTATGCCACTACTTGACAGACATTCCACATTATTGAACTGCACCACTTCAAAAAGACTTAAAAACCTTCCTGATGATGTATCTGGTTCCAGTACTGAGCTTTCGATAATTTTCTTCTCGCCTTTCAATTCACGATTGTCAATGGTTTTATTAGTTGTTATGTTTTTGAATATATCATTTGCGAGTTCACTGTCGGACGTTTTGAACTTTCTTCTGAAATTTGGAACCTTTTGCTTTATTTTAACAACAGATATTTCAGGTCTTTCAATAACCGGTACTTCGTAAAACAGCGGGTAGTATTTAGATTGCTGATCTTTTAAAGATTCAAAATAACGAATCATCTCCGCAAATTTATTTTGCTCTCCACTTTTATTAGATTCGCTCTTCTCGATTCTTTCAATTTTGGCTTCCTCCGTCTCGGCGCCTTGTAGTGTATTGACAAACTCCTTCGGTCCGTTAATCTGGTCCTTTTTTTCTTTCAATGTCACCCTTGTGTAAGCTTCTCGATTTACTTTCCCAGAGCCCTCGTTTGCATAGTAATTCCCTCCGGAGTCTAATTGCTTAGCAGTATTTATTTTGTAAAATCTCACTTTATTTCTTTTCGAATTAGACTGAAATCTAGGGCGGGTAGCAACGTTTGATTGAGGAGTTTCGTGATTTAACGGAATCGTAAAATTAGACGTTAATGTGTCGTAATCTACGAGTGAATTATATCCGTGATTTCCAATCAAATATGTCCGGTCGATTTCGTAGGTAGAATGTCCAGTAGGCACTAGTAATATGAAAGATAAAGTCGCTATAAATCGTACCGCTGTCATATTAATTTGTCGAGAGAAAATACGATTAGCGATCAATACTTGTAAATCTGATTAATTTTTATGAAAAAGCACTCACTTTTATTATACTTTCTGACAGCCGAAATTTTAGCTTAATTTTTTATCTTTTTAACGTGAATTTTCCACTTGATTTGATAATGCTTTAAGTTAAGATTAAGTAAGGACGTCTTCACTGTTTGGCTGACTGATCTTAAGATAGATCTATTCATTACCTAAACTGATTCTCATGTGGCAAGCAGAGTAATGGGAATAGCAATTTCTCCAAGTGTAGTACGCTAGAGTGAACATTGAAGGAATGTTCTAGTCGAAATGGTGATGCGGCAAACGTGATTATATCTTATTTAATGTCACATTATAAATCCGAACCAAGGTACCTAAATGGAGACATACATAGGTAATAGGTACATGGCTATAGAACGCATCGTTTATTCCACTAAGTTGTTATAATTTACGTTTAAAACGGGTTGTATTTCCGTGGGTAGTGTCGTGGACTCCGGAGCAGGAGGTCAGAGATTCGAATGCCGCCCTACCACAACTTGTTTACCATTTTCAAACATGGTTATTTACCTATTACAACAGAGACAAAGAACATTTGAGAGAAGGTAATATAAAAGTCTAGGCATCTACAGGGCTTATGACCTGTCAATGGCTGGTTTAAGTGTCCACTGTACACACTGTGTAACATTCACCATTCTGCATATGGTCAAACATCTACATTTCCCTAACTTTTTCAATTTTTCGACTTTAGTGAAGTAAAAGAAACAAAAAAATCCAGAGATACGACTCTATCACGTCTTCAAAATATTTAAATCGAAATGATGGAATTATTCTTTATCTTAAAAAATCACTTAATGCCTCTGTAACTGAAGTAAATATTGTTGAAGCCAATTGTTTACAAATATCCCTAAATTCTGAAAAAAACTATTCAATCAGTATGTAGTCCACCTTGCTATGCGAACAAAGAACCCTTTTTACAATCTCTCGAGAAGATTCTAGAAGAAAACAAACATTCAAAACAAATTTTTTTAGCCAAAGATATCAACACAAATATTCTAAGTGGAAAATCTGATGAAGTTGAATACACTGATCGTTTCATGCACCATGGATTTATGTAATTAATTAATATTCCTCCAAGAGTGACACAGGAGGCTGAAACTTGTATCGACCGCGTTTTTGCTATCACAATTAACCCCACTATCCGCTGTGCTTCGCATCTCTATTATTATTATTATTATTATTATGGATAACTTATTATAGCGCCATTTTTGTAATATTATACCTCAAGGGCGCTTTAAAAAGTGATTATATAAAAATATAAATGTAATTTTAACTTTTTAATTTGAGAAAAATAATGTACTTTGTCACCACATGCTAAGAATTTATTCAAATAATTTAAAGAACAAGTGGGTTTTAAAACATTTAAGTTTGTAAGTGAAAATTCTTGATGGAAGTTCATTGTAATTTATTATATAAATAAAACACGAGTGATACTTTAATCCACAAATTTGGAATATCCAGTGACCGGTTTCATCGCTTTCGCGACATCTTCGAGACTGGTATCTTTATTAAAAAGTTAAATGTATTTATACAGAACAGAGGTGAGGATACATAATTCAAAGTTATATGTAAGTAAATTAAATAAAGTTATTTTTATCTTAAGGATCATTATCGACAAATTTTCAAAGTTATATGTAAGTAAATTAAATAAAGGATGGGACACCAACAATAAAATAAAATACTTAAACTCATTAAAATAACATTATATCCATTCATTAGTTAACCCATAGAAAATTTGTCGATAATGATCCTTAAGATAAAAATAACTTTATTTAATTTACTTACATATAACTTTAAATTATGTATCCTCACCTCTGTTCTGTATAAATACATTTAACTTTTTAATAAAGATACCAGTCTCGAAGATGTCGCGAAAGCGATAAAACCGGTCACTGGATATTCCAAATTTGTGGATTAAAGTATCACTCGTGTTTTATTTATATAATAAAAAAAAAAAAAAAAAAAGTGGGTTTTAAGTTTCTTCCGAAACATCACTTCACTCTCACAGTTTCAGACCTCTGCACGGTGGTCCCGTCCATAGAGGGGCGGTCATAGCCTTTTGCTGTTGTAATAAACATTCAAAGTATATGCTACTGTATTTTTAAAAATATTTTTTCATAAGAATGACTAATTTCAGAAAAAAAACTCTTTTTTTTTTAAATATATAGTTTATTAGTTAAATTTAATAGGAAAAAAATATTTAAAAAATTATGCTTAGTATAAACATATCAAAACCTTATAATTACTTAATATCGGTTTATTTAGTAGGTACACAAAACGATACCAAAATACATAGTGAAAGAGTACAAGTATAAAACTAAACGTTCAAAAAAGTAACGGTTTATTAAAAATCTAGCATGGGTGTAGTCATTTTACATAAATAAAAATTTCAGCACATAATATTTACAAAAATCTATATATTCAAAAAACTTATTAAAAACTATTAGTGGCACTTTAAAAAAAAAAAATATCACAAAACAATTCTAATACCTCTTTTGACAATAAAGACTTCTTCTTCCGAGGGAAATTTCTAAGGTTTGAAATTAAGGGATCTGATATAAGAAGATGTCTATGTAAGAGATCAGTATTAGATAAAGTGCGTGACATTTTTCGTCTGTTATTGCACCTATAAAGTTTAGTATTTTTGTTGTCTGATTCCGATGCTTTCTCAGATAACTCTACAATAGACAAAAACCCAAGCTCAATCACCTCAAAACCATGACTAAGTATTTTGTGGACAAAAGATGGCAAGTAGTACCATGGATATTTCTAAACTAAAGTAATAAATACGATTTTTCAGGTTATTTGTGTCGATATTTTCGACATCGGGTAATTGTTCGGCCGACACATGTAAAGTGTGCCGTTTTTTTCCATATTACTTCTATTTTTAGCTAGCCGAATGTTAAACAAGTGCATCCGCGTAAATAAACACTTGTAAAAAGACCCTAAAAAAAAAAATACAAAGAAATCAGGCATGTAATTTTCCCTAATTTTTTTATGCGTGTGCAATGTACAGCGTGTATGGCTCATACTTAACCCCAGAGCAAAGTCGTGCAGATAAAAATGTATATATCAAAAATAAAATGTTCTTATGAACATTATGTAGTAGATGAAATTGGGGGCAGAGAAGGTCTAAAAAAAAAAAAATTAAAATTTAAACTAAATTTGTGCATTATGAGCAGGGACACTTTTCAAAAACAACTATTCATTTACGCTTCAAAGCATATACATATAATCAAACATACCTTTAACTTGAATTTCCATTACAAAAAAACACACACCGATTACTAATTATGAGATATATAGAACAGTTAACACGGTGACTAATAAACGCACTGATTACAGTAATAAGCACTTTCTTGGATGAACTCACTTTCGATGCCGAAATACAAATGAACCCTTTAGGAATCCTAGGTAGTTTTTTTACTTTCAGTTAATTTGGCTATTAGTCACTAATTAACTGCAGTGACTCATCATAATTCAGACATCAATATTGGAGGGTTGTGACCTACGGGGGACCACCGCGCTCTGCTAGGAGAGCATTCCATGCCGTAGGGCCTGCGACCGCAAATGCGCGTTCGTCGAATTTAGTGCGCTGTTTGCGTAGAGGTATACTAACTTTTCCTTTCGAGTAGATGTAACTGATCTAAGCGTAAGACGTCTGTCTGCTAGTTCATCTGGAATGCAAAGTTCCCTTAGATATTCTGGAACAGAGTTGTGCAGTGACTCATACATAAGCCAACAGAGTTTGTATTCCACCCTCTGTGGAAAACGTAGCCAGTGTAATTCCCGAAGTAGTGTAGTGATATGACTGAACTTAGAGATTCCAAAAATAAGTCTTGCTGCGGCATTCGATACAGACTGTTGGCGAGTCATTTTATTCATTGGTAGACCTGCGTAGATACCATTACAATAATCAACTCTAGACACTACAAACGCATTTATTAATTGACAGACGGCATCAACTGGCAATTTTTTGAATAAGCATTAATCTGTCTCAACTGGTATAAGCATGAACTTATCGTTCTACTAATTTGATTGTCAAAAGAAAGGTTGGAATTAAGGATGACTCCTAGTAGTTTAACGGCAAGTAAAGAGGTCCTCCTTACATCGGGTAAAACCGTATCCTGAATCAAATTCTGTCGTCTGGCTGAAGCCATCTACAGTTGTTCCGTTTCGGATGAGTTAAGTGTTAGTCTATTTTCAGCAATCCAGTTTCCTATTTCCTCTATAACTGATCACTGCAGTTGGTATTAAAACCACGTTGACTACCTAAAAAAGTCGATAACTCATCAAACTACATTTTTTTAGTTCCATAAATTTTGAAAGATTATCTTTAAACATCTCTAATAAAAAATATGCTGTATTTTACATATATAAAAAAGGAGAAAATGCTGTCTACCTTAAAACAGGGATTTAATATATCTAGTGAGAATAGACAGTCCCAAGAATATATATATTAATTTAGCTTATTTTTATGTTTTTTACCTTGCGGAAAATATTACAAAAATCCAATTCGTTTAATATTTACTGTACAAAAAATGTTATACTTACGCAACATGAAATCATACACAAATAATAATGTTTTAGAAAAACAAAGACTGTCTAATAAAACATTATGCTTTTTAAAAAAAAAAACATTATTAACCCTTAACTCGTTCGAAAATGTTTTGTCTGTGTATTTTTGTCGGCTTCGTGTCGTAATGGTCAGCGCGTTTGCCTACCAAGCAAGTGGTCTCGGGTTCGATTCTCGGCATGGTTGATATGAAATATTTATTCAAAAGGGTGTTTAACACTAATATATTTCATAGTCCCTGGACTGGTACCTGAAGCGTAAGACTAATAATATTATCTTTATGTAACAAAAAAGATCAAGATACTCTGCGATTGGTGTGAATTAGGTGCAAAAAGGGAATGATATTAAAGTAGTACTATCGTTTTAGTATTAGTGCAGATTATTACGCATAAGGAGCTCCTACTCCAGTTGGAAATGAGAGAAAAAAACGACGTTATGTTTCGATGTGATTCAGTACGGAAGTTCCGTGTCAGTACGGAAGCAATGCTATTACTGTTGTATTTATATTGCTGTGTGAAGGACGCAACGTAGACAAACAATGACCGAAAGCCGGTTGAGTCGATTTTATATCGTATTTTTATTTTTTTTTAAATATGAAAATGACCAATTTAGCTTTGTGATTGTTTCGTTCCGACTTACCGATAATCTTAGTGACTTATTTATTTTTTTGTCATTTCGTGAATAAATAAAAACATATATTCGGTAACCTAATCTGACCTTATAAAAATTACGTCATTATCTTATTTATCAAAGTACATTTGTTTGTTTGTTTTTTTTCAATCGAAAAATGACTAATTAAATAAATGTCTTATTTAAACTTATAATAATTTATTTTTATTACGCTTGTTTTCATTATTTCATAGCTGATTGCCTTCGAGATACGGTTTTTAACTCAAAATTTGGTGATTTAAAAAAAAATACGAAACAACCGACGATAGAATACAAAGATGTCACAATTTACATTCGTCTTTTGCAGTTTCTCAAAAAAGTTTATATTTTGAGTTGAGTCGTTTTCGTCTTAAAGGTGCATATTGATCTATTACTGACTGCTTGTAGTAAAAGTTTTATGGCTTACACCGATTTATTATTGTGAATTGAGGTAATATTGTTAGGAATTTGACATTCGTGCTAGGTAAACTGTATTTCGGATGTTTTGATTGTTTGTTGTTGACGTTGATGATTTACTGTCCTTAAGACGATAGAAGGTCAGGCGATAGTAGGTATTTATTTCCGGGTGAGTCCCATACATCTTTAATAATACATCGGCAACAAAAGTAATATGTCACCAATACAGATGATTACATATTAAATGATAGTAGTGAAAAATCTTAGTTAATGAGGGTTAAAGAGGGTTAGTAATCGAAGAAAATGACGCATTTCACCTTCATTCGAAATAACCCATAAACCGGGTTGTAATTCTGGACAAACGGCTATGGGAAAGTAATCCGATTTTGGCTTGTATACGTAACTCCACCTAAATGGAGAATTGTTCATTTGTTTCGAAATGTTTAAGGGCAGAATAACAGGGTAATAAACTGGAAACGAAAGCAAGTGTAGGCTCTGTGCGGCGGGGGTGAGATACACGTTGGGAAGAATTTGCGAGGGGAGTAATAAGACAGGAGATTAGGAGCCTACTTGCGAACCAGAAAATTTACCCAGGAACTTGTTTTTCTTGGAATATTGTTTTTCCACAACCGAAATGATGAACACATTTTAACATATTTATTTAACTCTTGCGCTGTTCTGATGTCACATGACCACATAGAATTAATATATCTCCCTTATTTGTATTATTTTTATTGTTTTTTTTATTATCATATTACATTACATACACAAAGTTATAATTTATACAAAGTTGCTTTGACTGCCTAACTAACTCTAGTTATATAAATTATATTTTTATTATTTTTTTTATATATATTTTTTGACTGTAGGGTTATTTACCCCGTTCTAAGACAGTAAAAAATATATAAAAACAGTAATCAATATACAGAAACTATAATAAAGATAGTGGACAAAAGTTAAAAATGTAGAAAAAACATAGTAAAAAACATTTTTTAAATGTATTATATGGAGAGAAAAAAAAAAAACCCTGTAAAACGCAAAGTAAAAAAAGAATACATATTAAGAAACATATTTAAAGTCATAGTGAAAAAATGTGTGTGTTTAGCAAAAAGCATATTTAAAAAAACATTGCAAAATACCGAGAAGAAAAAGAAAAAAATACATAGTAAAATACAAAGTAAAAGATGTAATAAAAAAAGTTAGTATGTATATAGTAAACAAACATGTTTTTTAAAAATAAAACAAACATGGTAAAAATAAATTAAAAAGTCATGAGGATCTTAAAAAATTAAACTAGTAAAAAACTAAAAATATAATGGTATTAACAATTCAAATTTAAAAAACTTGAATTATTAATATATTATATTTTTAGTTTTTTACTGATTTAAAATTTTGAAAAATAAAATAATCCAGCTGTATTTTGTTATTGCAGTCCTGAATATAGATCTCCGTCCCTGTTGTAATGTCGTGGTGAAATAACTACAATTAGGTCACTTCAAAATCAGTACTTTTCAGTTAAACCCAAAAATCTCAGAGTAATAATGCTCTAGAGCCACTCATAGGGATAAAACTAATTCTAGGATTATCACTCACAAAGTTAACCATGGTTCATAGCAAAATAATGGACCGTAGGTACTCAGATCGAGAATCGCAAGCACAGCAACGAAACCGTCCTGGTTGAGCTGATAGTTTGTTTCGATGTTTTTTATCCAGAAGAATCATATGTAAGTAGATACTGACTCATTTTGGTTATGTAAGGTTGCTACGCCTGACGGGACATTTTTCGGTTTGGCTACACTGTTTTGGCCCGCGCGCTTTACTTTTTGCTTTTTCAACTTTTTGTGTTCGCACGCTTTTTGAATGAATAAAAGTATTGTTCGCTATTCGCCGTGTAAGTTGTTATAATTTCGCTTTAACTCGCACAACGCCGCAAATTTATCATCATCCATCGCCGTTCATCATCATTCGCTGCCTCCAGACCAAATTGTGTGCCTACAGTGTTCCTGATCACCAATTTCCTTGATAGCGTGAGCTGATCGCTGACAAGGAAGAGAACTCTACACCAGGTTAGAATGTGTTATTACATGCTGATTTTCTCTGGTGTGAGTAAATTTCTAATGTGAATCTATTTACACGAATTACCTCGTCCGTTACTCTTCTGTTGTCAAACCAAAATCCAAACCAAAAATTTGCAGTGCTTTTGTTCTATACAACAGAGCAAAACGGCGTCTTTATAACTGTAGCGCATTTTTATTCCTAGCAAAAAACATATTTTGTATCCTCTTTCATGAATGCCACAAATAGATAATAGTGCATTCAAATCACCTTAATATTATTTTAATGCACCAGGACTTGTCTATTGGTTTATAAATTTGAATAAACCACCTTTGAATTATACGAGTGCGTTGACCGGTTTCGAGGTTTTTTCTTATCACTAGGATTTGAACTAACTTAGAATAACTCGATACTATTCAGTTCTTATATTGATACGAATACAATACTCCTTTACATCGAATGCAAAATCTCGGCAAAGAATTTGCAGACCATATCGATATCTGGAATATGTCACTTCCTAAGTATAAAGAGATAATAAACGAAATATTTCTGAATGCATAATACCTTGTTTTGTACGTACACCCTTATTTAGATAAACATAAATAATTTATTTTTTTAAAGAGTTTATAAATGTAATTAGTTACCCCCGAAACATTATTTACAAAAAATCAAACCGATATAAATAGTAAGTATAACTTACTTCTATTTACAGGTGAGTTAAAAATCTATTACCAAAATACCCACTCTTCCTTTTTTTTCTATTATAATATATTATTTTTTCTCTTCTACTACTACTACTACTACTACCATCACGCCATTTCCCCGTAGGGGTAGGCAGCAAGAATGGACTGCCACACACGTCTATCCTGGCATACATTCCTAGCTTCTTCCACATTCATACATCTTGTCATACATGCCCTTCGGTTTTATCTGCTTTTGACATGACCAGATTTAAGGTTTTGGTTTATCTGATCATGCCACGTCTTCCTTGGTCGTCTTCGTCTCACGTTACCGTTAATTTTTGCCATATTTACTTGTTTTACCATTCTTTCGTTATCCATTCGTTCTTCGTGATCAAACCATCTCAGAGACCCTTTCTTGTCTTCTTATTTTTTTTATTTTATTTATTTACAAATTTAAAAAACCCGTTAGGGTTACATTAGAAATTTAATACGGTCTAGTCATTTTATATCTCGTCTAGTCTAGTTAGTTCAGTCATCATGTGCTTTTTCAGATTGATTTTAAATTTGTCTCCAGTAAAAGTTTTCAAGTAGTAAGGTAGGTCGTTGAAGTGTTTAAGTCCATTATTTAGTATTTTTGACTGTCCTGTGTTTGTCTTTGCTTTTTCAATATGATGGTGTTGTTGTTGTCTGGTGTTATATTTGTGTATGTCAGCATTTTTGACTAATATTATGTCGTCGTCTTGTATGTTTCCCAGTGTTATTTTGTGCACAATTTTTAAGGGCTCAATTTTAGTTAAGTAGTTTATGTCAAACTGGTGTGTTTTTTTGTACAGTTCAGTCGTAGAGGTCAGGTAGGGTAGGTTGTATGTTAGTTTAAGAATTTTATTTTGTTGTCTTTGTATTCTTGTTATGTCTGTCTTGTTACCAGTTCCCCAGAAGGGGATCATGTAACTCAATTTACTTTTGACATAGGCTTCGTACATCATAATTTTTTCCTTTCTTGGTATAAAATCTTTAATTTTGTAGAAGAGGCTATGTAGTGATGCCATTACTTTAGTGAGTCCGTCTATGTGTTTTGTCCATTTTAATTGTTTGTCTATTGTGAGTCCTAGGTAAGTCACATGTTTCGTTGTTAATCAATCTTATCAATTATAATCAACTCAGATTTTAACTCTCGCCTGATTTTATCATTCGTAACCCTGTCATACATTGATTTCCCACACATTCGTCTAAAATATCGCATTTCAACCGCGTTCACTCGGCTTTCATCCTTACTCTGCCAGTTCCATGTTTCACTTCCGTACACAAGTGTTGGGACTAAAACTCCGTTGTACACTGCCAGTTTAGCTTCGATTGACATATTCTTATTAACAATTACTGTGCTCAGTGCTCCGTTCATTTTTTCTCTTTACTGTCGAATATGTTCTCTCATTATATTTGTGAAATATTTTAACTGGATGTGCGTATTTTTTTAATTTTTACGAGATGATTGGAAAACTCCAGACCAGGAAACCCAATTACAGTGGTGAATTACAGCACAGAACACCCAGGTTTTAGAGGGCAAAAGCGCTAATTCGTCAAATAAACAAGAGAACGCGTGTCAAGTATTTTAATGTATGACTTTTGACATTTATTCAGTTGAAACTTTTGTCCCTTGTAAATTCAGAAGTAGACGTCCAGAACGCTGGGATAATTTTTGTTAAATTACAACATTAGAAATTAAAAACTCGCTAGGAAAGGTAAGAGGTATGAAAGTATTAGAAGAAAACTTAGAAATTCCCACCAGAAACGGAAAATTAGTTATTGATGCCAAAATAAACAATACATAAAAGCCTACCTACTTAAATAATAGTGTAATTCAAAACCGTCTCTAAATCTTGCAAAGGTAGATTTTAATTATACCACTTGACACCGTTAACTAAGCATTCTCTATTGAGTTGGTGATGCATAATTAGAAATCATACAATTTTTTTTTTTCAAGTTTTTGGCAAATATTTTAGTAACTCTTTCAATGGAGATTTCAAAGTTTGCTTTTAAACCCTCATATATTAATTTCGAAATACGAAATATAATGTTAAACAATGTAATAAAATGTTAAGAATTTATATTAAGAAAACTGTCACATTGAAGATTTCATTTCAAATAAAATGTGTAAATCAAAACAAAGAAAATTTACATTATTATAGTTATATAACAAATAAACAAAACAATATTTTTCCTTCATTGAATAGAGGATCTAATGATAAATGATAAAAAAGGTGAATATAATATTTTAAAACAACGAAACACTTTTGTAACAAAATATTTTTTGATCCCCGTTCTAGAGAACTTGCTTTACAATATCACGGAGCACTTTGAATTAGTTAATATTTAGATTTGGCACACAGTGTTAGTACCACGCTTTTTAAGATTCCATCATAAAAAATGTCTGTTCCTACCTCGAAAAACTTACATATATTATTCTCATTCATATTAATTAGAGATTGTGTTTCTCCGAAGGATGGAAAAAACCCAATTAAAATTATTGCGTAGGGCTTCAAAGACATTTAATACGAGCAATTATTTCAAAATGTCGCCAGGAAATGATTACGAGTCCCGATAATTACCCTTCCCCACAGCTGTAGACTCACCTAATACTTATCTCCTTTCGACCGTAAAATGTTCGCCATCTTCCGTAAAATCGGCTGGAATTGTCGAGGCTTAGCGTTTTATGAGATTCTGCTTAAAATGACGTAAAACAAAAGATCTTCAGTTCTCAAGAGCTAAATACAAAATTAATGAGGAGTGACAGATATCTGTCTGCCTTTTTTAATAATAGCTGCTTCCTATATAAATGAGAGCAAAAGAGGGTGATGGAATTGTCATGGTAACTGCAAAATTTTATGTTGTAATGTTACAGAAAATGGCAGCTTTCAAAAAAAAAATCATACATAACACCTGCATAACACCTATTTTCCTCAGATTGAGAGATTGCTTTTTTTAAAAATTAGAAAAATTACCTCTCTGCAATCCGAGCAACCATGCGTCTTTTTTTAATATGCATGCGCGTAAGTAAAGTTAAGTTATTAGTAAAATATAGTACTGCATTTAAAAATTAACAAATACCAACAGTTATTTACAAATACTTTACTATAAAAAAATACATCTATATATATATAGGTATATTTATGTATATATATATATATATTTATATATATTATATATATGTATATACTATACTATATATATAAATTTATGCATTTTGTCCCAATAAAAACATAAAGACTTATTTATCAATCATTAACAGAATCAATTATTAGGTCTGGTATTACCAGTTGGGGCCTTTCTTATAAAACCAATATTAAAAAAAAAACAATTTATACAAAAGTCGGCTCTTAAATTAATCAATAGATCAGCTAGAATTAATAAGGAAAAGGTACCTGAACCTTTTAAAAAGAAAGGGTGCCTGTCCGTAAATGCTATTCTGTGGCTCAAATTTGTTTCTAGGTATCGGTTTGACAGTACCTACAAGAAATGGTATACACATGTACATAATACAAGGCTAGCGCAACGTGAAGGCTTGTTCGTACCGAGGATTTTAAACAAGTATGGCCAAAGAACCAAGAAAATTTTTCAATATGATTCCTAAGTAGATCTTAAAAGAAAATTTGGATAAAACATTTAAGAAAAAAATGACTCAATGTATAATATATAACAAGGCTTTATATGGATTATAACAACAACAAACCATCACGCCGTTTCCCCGTAGGGGTAGGCAGAGAGGATAGAACGCCATAACACTATATCTTGGCATACAGACCTCGCTTCCTCTACATTCATACATCTTCTTATGCACGCACGCCGATTATTCCTACTTTTGACATGTCCATCTTCAAGTATTTGATGGAATTGATCGTGCCATGTCTTTCTCGGTCTTCCTCGTTTTCTGCATCCATCAACATTTGCATCGTAGATCCTTTCGCTGTCCATTCGCTCTACATGTCCAAACCAACGCAGCACCCCTTTCTTGATTCTGTCAATAATGCATGTCTCAGCCTTACACACTTCACGGATCTCGACATTTGTTCACCTATCATACATCGTTTTACCACACATTCGCCTGAGGGATCGCATTTCGACAGCATTCAACCTACTTTCATCATCATTTTTCCAATTCCATACTTCGCTCCCATATTTTAGAGTTGGAACTAGAACTCCGTCGTGAACTGCTAGTTTAGCCTCCTGCGATAAACATTTGTTTGCCAAAGTAGATTTTAGTGCACCGTTCACCCTGTTCCCGGCACTCACCCTCCTTTCAATTATAATTTTATTATTTGATTTATTATTGATTATATAAACGTTATACTATTTTTTTTTTGTAAATACATTGTGTGAAAAATACGTATGATTATCCTTTACTTCTAAATAAATTTATTTAACTTTTTAATTTTATACAATTTCTTTAGCTTTTTTCTTGGTAATGGAAAAAAAAGCTGTCGACAAGCCGGTTTCGCGGTTTAGTGAATTTCATTATTTTTCCTATTATATTTTCTGATCATGTATTTTCATAAATAAAAAATGCAGGTGCATATAATACATGTGTGTATGTTCATTTTGTACCGACGTACGCATATTGCCATACCTACCTTGTTTATTGTTGACAATAAATCGAATGCACTGCATTTTGTAGTAATCTACCGTATTATAATGTGGAACTCGTACATTTTAAACTAAAAAATAAAATACTTTATTCAGAGTAAGGTTTTGATATTTACCATACGTTTTAAAAGTATAATCAAAGCATCATAACATTACTTAACAAATACATATTTTTTTAAAGGTTTTGAAAGTAGGTATAAATTTTATTTATTATATTTAAAAAATCAAACCTCATACCAAGCTCATTTCTATACCCTCTTCGTTACAAATACATGTTTACAAATTAGTACCATTTTGCTCACGCCCCCATACACACACACCCTCACCCTCTCACCCTCTCACCCCCAAACGCACATACACACATATTCACATACTCACACATGAATCAAAACGTCGCACACATAGTAATGTTAACACATTTCTACATACTGTAATGTTATTACTGTGAAGAACCTGAAAAAATAATAAAAAATAAGAAGGAATAAAAATGATATCGTCGAACTCGTAGGGCATGGATAGAAACAGAGTGCCCAGGATAGAAAAATATGGAAAATTTGTAGCCTTTATTCAACAGTAGAAAGAAACAAGCTGATAAAAAAAGAAGAAGAATATTCCTTACATGTTAAAACTATAAAAAAAAACAAAAAACGTTTAAAACTAAACAACACGTAAAGTAATGCAGACTACAGTAGGAAAATATCACTTTTTTCATATTTATGATGTAATAACGGTATATGAAATACTGTCCGGTAAATTATTAGTAGCATAAAAAGTATTTTTAAATTTGTAATTTTGAATTACTAAAAAAAACGGTCATTCCATTGGCTACGCCCCTAATACGTCACGTATCATGTTTATTTGTTCCTCTCATTCAAATTTGTATGGAACGTTGTCACGAATCTTCACGTCACAACTGCCAAGGCCAAACATATTGCGTTTTTCTAGGAACGTATTTTATTAAATTTCATTTTTACATTTATGCATGAAAACATTTCTCTACAATACCCATACTGATTTTGAAAATACAATTAATTATTCTAAATCCATTTTATATATTTTTATTGGTATTCGTGGAATGAGATATTTCCCTGTAAAATCAATAAGTAAATATGTAAAACTGTTAGTTTTCCAAATGAAATAAATTGAAAAACGTACAAGCACTATTTGCCTACTAAAAAAAAGCAAAAAACGTTAAGTTCCTATAAACGTTCACGAACTTACACTAGTCTTTTTTAGTCAGTTTTTGGTTGGCTGAAAGATATTTTTTTTAGTAATAATGTACATAATATGAAATATTTAACAGACAAACAAAAATTATTAATGTTTATTCGGTTACTGTTTCAAGGCAAACCTTAATGGAACAATGTTATAAGTGGAATGTAAGAGGAAGATTAGCTTAGTGAATACTTAGCTGGGATTTTCAAGACTGGTATTTTGTCCTTATAATTACTCATTCGAGGATTAAACCGGGTCTGTGTTGCGTAAGGGTAGTTGATGTTAGAATGTCTCATATTGTTCAGAAATCTGTTTAATAATAACAATCAACAATCAGTAAATGAATAATGTATTTCTTATGAACAGAGACAAAATGTTGGTATTTTGAATTTCTTTCTAAAAACCAAAATTGATGTTTTTTTATTCAATAACTGTCCTGTTTAATTTGTCATTTCGTCGGTAAAACTGCACAACGCATCATCGGCATACTCTAGGTAGTCTAGGTCACAGAGTTTTTAGGAAGGAGGAGATTAAAGCAATTAACTGATCTTTAGAGTTGTATAAACATCCAAAAGTATTGTAAGTCGTTTTCTAATAGAAAATAATTGACTGAATATCACACACATTAACTAAGGCTTGCTCTTTTACATCTTAAAAATCAAAGGTGAATTTGAATTATTTCACTAACAGTTAGTGAATCGTTAACCTTTTCGATTTAAAAGCTGTTCCTGCAGTGATTTCTAAAAAAAATCTTTAATGAAACGATAAAAAGAAGACTTAAAAACAGGTTCAAATTTTTTAAAAACATTGAATTCTTCACCGAATCAAAATATATAAATATATATTTGAATAATTTACATAACGCCATTTTTGTGAAAATCGCCTCAAGGGCGAAGTACAATAAATAAATACCCCAGCACGTCTTGCAGCTACAGAGCGCATAAACGGTTGGGATTCTAGTTCCTCGTCTCCAATTATGATATATGGGAGCTAGATTACAGCACGTCTTGCAGCTACAGAGCGCGTGTTTAATTTTTTTCTTATATTTAAAATATGTTAAAGTAAATAGCTAATCTTTAATTTTAATTGTATTATTTTACTCTATTTTCTTATTTAAAAAAAAATATTTCTTAAAACTATTTTCATCCGTCCATTATTTTATTTTATTTTCTGTTCATTATTTTGTACGTATACAGTATTATGTCTGTACTCTTTTAATTTGATTATTAATTAAAACTAATGTCTGAGAACCCGATGACAAACTATTATTGAATAGTTTATCGGGACAAAATATATTTTAATACTTTGTTTTCTTTATATTGTATTATTATTATTGTAATAATTGGGTTTTTACTGTTAGTCGCAGACAATAAATGATACTGTTCGGTAAGTAATATTTATCAGGAGCCTAATATCGTGCTATTTAAAATAAAAATTAAAAATACAGCACTTGCACTGACAAAACTCAAGGTGAGGAAAGTAAATTCTAATCTCTTATGTTAATAATAATTCGAAGGTGAGGACAATAGAATGTACTTTGCTCACCTTGAGTTTTTATTCAGAGACAAAACAAAAGGTGAGAAAAGTATATTCTACTATCTTTGCAATCAAGTTATTCTCTGAATACGGGTATAAGACGCGTGACTTACGAATATCAAGTTCCTGGTTTGATTCTCATTGAGAAGTCAAAAAAAATTTTTTTAAAGACTGATTTTATTAAAAATAGGCATATCAGGAGAAAAAATTACAAAAATAGTATTTTTTATTTCATCACAAATAATAAATAATACATTGACTTTTAAACCGTAGAACATGCAAAAAGTGAAGTTTAAAGATATAGGAGTTTGTAGATGTCACTTAACTTGATTTTTTTTTAAAATTTATGCATTATGAATTGCTGGCTGGGAGGATTGTGCGGCATCCATTTTAAAGCTTCTTATAATTTCGCTGGAATGATTGAGAATAATATTCCGGCGCCCTTCAACATACCCGTCAGAACAGTAGTTCCAATACACGAAGGTGCTGGATATGAGACGACTGTACCTAAAAAAAGCACTTACACACTTCTGGTTGAACAATAAGGAGAGGTCTCAGCAAAATGTCCGTACGGGGGTTTCCCAGAGCACGAATTATGAAATACCTAAATCCCGTACGACTTTTGTTCAGAGGCATCTCTCATTTATCGCATGGAGAGTGTTCAATATTTTGGAAGAGCGTATTAAGCTCTTAAGGACAAAAACTGTTTTAAAGAAAGGAGTTAAGGATTGGATTTTCCTTAGTAGGAGGGATTTGAGTACTCCTCGATGATTTTCCGAATGTTTGAGTTTACTGTTTACCATATAGATATGCCATATATATGTTTTTTTAACTGATTTTTTATATTTCAAATCCTATATTTATGGTAATATACTCATGTGTCTGTATCAACTAATTGCTCGTCCCATCTCAACACATGACTTTTAGTCCCATGGAGTTGGGACTCAAATAATGTACAATAAACTTATGTATGTAAATAAATAAACGTTATAATTTAATAAGATTTCCCTTTTACACTTTCAAGCTTGTGGCAAATGTGATTGGTTTGCATACACGAGTTGACCTAAGAATTGCGAAATCAGCGAATTGGTGCGCATCTTATTTTTTATTCGGTCTTTTAAATTTTTGGTCTAAAGTTTACATAACACCGAACGAACAGCTTTGGAAATAATATAAAAGAATAGTAAAGTAGGAAAAGAGGACGCAATATGACTTGAAATTATTTGATATAACAGTAAACATGAGGGTAAATATGACAAGATGTACGAAAGTGGATGAGTTAAAAAATGGATGTCTGACGTTCTAATTTTTCTGCTTACTTCTATGAGAAAATAGTGAGATGGCAGCAGTAGCTGTGGTAGGAAAACCATGGTATTGAGAAATAAGGAGACATTTAAAGTGTCTACAGTGGTTTAATGACTTAATTTGAATAAAAATAAAAGACGAGTAGCTCGATTTCACAAAAAATGTAGGATATTTACATTCGTGCCATCTTCGTTTGTATGAAAATAACAAATTTGTACGAAATAAGCGAGAACAGAAAAGTTTTTTTTTGTATGTATAATTGTCGCTATTTTTGTCTAAAAAATCTTTTTGAAAAGTGTAACTGAGTATTTTCTTATTTATTCAACTGAATACTTGCATTTTTTGTGAGTTTTTGGTATTGTATTAATCTGCCTTAATGCATGAGTTAGCTTTTGTGGAGGTGGCAGTTACCCACAGGGACATTATATAAGGCAGTGAAACAGGTTATATTATTTTTATTTTTTTTAATAAAAAAATAATAAATATTAGCGTTCTTATAATTTACCCAAATATTTGAATTTTTGGTTGCCATTTTTAACGAGTTGTAAATAAATCACTATTAGAAAATATAAATCAAGTTGGGGTAGAGGGGGGTTTGAACCTCAGACCTCTGGCCCGTGAGTCCGCAACACTAGCCACGGAACCACAACCCGATTCCTCTTTTTTGTTCCTGCCTTGCTTGCCTAGCTCTCGAAACAACAGTCGTATTACTCGGTCCCGATGTTTGCGGGTCCGTGCAATAGTTGAGCCTCCGTGATTTAAATTTTAATCTTCCAATAATAAATCTGAAAAGTAACGACTTTTATTAGTCTGCGGAAAAGTCTATGGAACCGTTACAGGTGTGGGTTATATTGGCTTCTATTACTTCAAGAATTGTTGGTTTATTTCCATTGACAATGCTCTTAACGTGGCCCTATATAAATAATCCGATTGTTTAATATAAAATTTATCGATATTATTCCTGGCCGATTATCTTTGTTTTCCATCCTTCCCTAAACCCATCTTTATGGTACCTACCTAACATTAAGATAGAAGATTCATAAAAATCAAATATTTGGATTTGGAAATAAACAAAAAAAAAATCCACCACATGGCAAAAAAAAAAATTGGAATCATCGCGCGTCACTGTGAAAATTGTTATCATAAATCGTTAAAAATCATAATTATAGTGAATTTTCATCAGCCAGTGCCCCAATATTTAAGAACATTTTTTTATTATTTTTTTTTTTATTATAAAAGAAATATTTGTGTTCTCATGATTTACCTAAATATTTAATTTTCAGGGTCATTTTCAACGAGTTGTAAATAACTCACTATTAGAAAATGGAATCAAGTTGGGGTAGAGTGGGATTCGAACCACGGACCTTCGGTCCGTGAGTCCGAGACACCAGCCACAGGACCACAACCCGATTTAAATAATTCTCATCGCGTTAAAGATGGGTTCATTTCCGTGCTCCTTTTCTTTATTCAAATATTCCAACCATCGAATAGTCCAGAAGGAGCGTAGAACCATATTTGAATACATCGGACTGTGTCCAAAAATCCCCCCACTTTGCCCCACTTTCACCGCACGCATTCACGACGTTGCTTAGCAAATTTGTTAATTTCTCTAATATTTTTCTGTCCATGCGGAAACATTGATTGACACAACAGAGTAGATAATTAAAGGGTCATTTAATATGAGTAATTGAATGAATGAACTTTAAACTTAAAATATAAAACGGATATTTTTAAATCATGTTAAATAATATTTGATGTATTAAAGGTAATGTTGGTTTGATGTCCACTACGGCGTTGTTTAATCCGAGTTCCAATTTTCATTAGTTCCATCATATAATGAGCAAAGTAGGGTAAAAAAAAAAATATACCCTGGCAACACCAACGAAATGTTCGTTATGTTTTCTTCGACAATCTGACAGATGCGGTTTCTGGACTATTCTTAATTCTATGAATCCAACATTGAACATATTTGATTGATATTCGTTTTTACATAATACATTCTGCTTATGGTTAACACCAATAGTATCAAATCACAGAATCATGGAGGACAATAATTAATAGGATAATTTCTGGAAACAAAGTTATCGTCAAACTTGTCACGCAGTAAATTCATGGTTTCGCGAAGGGGAACTAAATACGGGTTTTAAAGTAAATCCGACAATCTGCAAGCGTTGGTCGAGTGTTAAGCGGTCTATTATTGATTTGAGTATTGTTACTGGAGCACAACTGTAAAAAAAAGTGCCATACAGAGAATGTATAACTAATCGAAAGTTCTATCAAGACAAAAAAACACGTAAGGTTATTTCTATGTTTTGAGAGTAAAATCAACCTAGTGACTTTTTTTATCACTTACACGATAATAGTATCCATACCCACCTAATAATCAACATTATATTAATAATATAAAACTAATAAACTCAATCATTCGTCACTCCAAGAGCTACAGACAAACCGTGGGCTAATTGCTTCCAGTCTTAGTATTTTCTACATTGGAGATAACCTATTTCGATATTTCCAATATGCGGTTCTTCGTCGTGCTAACAGTTTGTTGTGAGTGAGATGACCTTTCTTATCTTGTTATAATTTCGTACAAGGCTTCTTGTGTTACATTACAAATCAGAATCAACGTGTTTTCTTTAGTGAAATGTATTCACATCAACCTTCAGGATAATTTGATGTGCCTTTACAGGTTCATTTGAATTGTATTTAGCTGATGCTGTTATCACCGTACAGGGGTTGATAAAGCAAACGACTTCTGTCAGATGGTTAATTTGAAATGCATAGTTTTTTAAAAATATATTTCGTTGGAACGTTGTGTAACGACTTAAACATAAGCCCACCGAGTTTGTATACCACCCTTTGATCTGTAATGCGCAAAGCCAGTGTAATTCCCAAATTTTTTGAGTAATATATCAATTAAAAATAACTTACTGTTCTTAAAAAAACGTCAGATTTAAAAATTACACTAAAATTGCATTATGTAACTTAGCAGACATTATAATAATAAATATGTACATTTCCCTTCCCCTCCTTATTCTCTCTTCAAGCATTCTTGTTCTAATCCCGCCCAATTTACAGTAACTGAATGTTCTTAAAATAAAAAATAAAAAAATCTTTTATTGTTGAAAAATATTTTCGAGTACATGAAAATAACATTTGTTATGTATAAACTTATATGTATTTATTTAATATGTAATATATTTTCTTTACTAACTTTGTATACTTTGTGGAAATCTGTTTTTAGTTTTGAGTTTATACACAATATCTGTTTGTTTACTATAAATATGTATGTAGAACTGTTGATTTCCCAAATAAAATAAAATAAAATATGATTCTAAAAATAAGTGTCGCTGGGGCGTGGTGGTTAATACAAACTAGGGGTGAATAATTTTTCATTTCATTACTTATGTACGTTTAGAATATAATATGTAGGTTTATTTTTTCATGTGGTGAAGAAGTTTAAGATTTATGATGAATCAATTTATTAAATGTCTCGCAGCTGTCTTATGCCATGGTCTCTTTCTTTTTTTTGCAGTGTTGGTGTTTCTTCAGATATCATTTTCTTACCAAACCCCGGCTATGCACAGAAGAGTGAGACAGGCAGATGGTTTGGATTTCCCTGATGAAGAAACTGAAGGCGAAGCTGATGTAGGGGAGAGACTTGGATGGGGCGATCAAAGGAGAAGAAGACCAGGATCACAAAATCCATGGCTCAGGCCGGGGAACAACCAGGGAGGAAACAGGCCAGGAAACAACCAGGGAGAAAACCCGTGGGGAACTAATCAGGGAGGAAACGGAAACCAACAATTGAACAGACCCACGACGTGAGTAATTTAAAATAAATATATTTTGTATAATAATAAAAATACTTTATAGTTTTATTTCACTTTTATTTTTAATTATTTTATAATTTTTTACCAGTGACCGGGTTTCATCATGACGGACGTCAGACTGGTGAGTAAAAAAATGGTAAAAAAATTATCAAATGATTATAAATAAAAGTGGAATAAACCTATAAAGTATTTTTATTATTATAAATAAAATGCAGTTCCACCAAGAAATGTCAGTAGAAAAACTCAATATATATATTTTGTATATTATTGAAGCGAAGGAAATTCATTGCTTTTTTTTATTTGTTGTCTTATAAACTAAAATAGTTTTTTTTTCAATTTTCATATATCGTATTATCAGCGCTATGAATTTTTAAAGTTTTGGATTTCTGAAATAACTCGCGTGTGACGTCAGAGGTTCTCTTCCGCTTATTCTCGATCAGTTCTTCCCATGAGTCCATTGACGGCAAGCAAACTGGAAATCTTCCATAACTCTCTTATCATTAGTTGATTCAAATGAACTAGTGACGTTCAAAGTAGTTAGTTTTCATAAAAAAAAAATTTTTTAATTCGTATATTTTCGACAAACTTTGCCGTACAATTTGGTGCTCCGATTTTTACCGCAGGTAAGAAAACATTGTTTCCAATTTACTGTAGGTCTGAAGTTCCTCATTAACCAACTGCAAAATATTGTTTTTTAAAGCAATTTTTCATTTGAAATTCCATTTCAAAAGCCATTTATTACCTTTTAATTCAATTCTAAGGTTTAACAAATAATGTTAAAAGTTTTTAGTTGCGGTTTAAGTTCATTTTAGAATTCCTAGGTACCGAAATAATAAATTTTAAATTACCTTATCACACTAACCACATGTTTTACCTCAAAACAGCTTATTACGCCAAGTTAATCACAAATCTATTTATGGCATTTCCTTTGGTGAGGATTTTGATTTCCTACGAGACTGTTATTTGCATTTTATAAACACGATGATAATTTAATTCTTTTATTTATATGCTTATATTATTTATCTTAGAGCGAAAAACCAATACTATAATCATTTTAAAAAAGTATTGTAGAAAAGATATACTGAATATGGAATAACTTGGGGAAAAAAATATTATTAAATTACACACAGCAATCGTTGAGAACATAGTTATTTAATATAAAACGTCTTTGAAATATCCATAAAAAACACACAAGTGCAATTTTTTTTAACAAAAAAAAAAACAATAGAATAAATATATTTTCAAAAAAATGCTTCTAATAATATGAAGAACATTTAGGAGAAGATAATATAGAAGTCTAGGCATCTACAGGGCTGGTTGGCTGGCTGCTTTATGTGGCCTTACTTTCCCTTAAATGTTCTTCATTTTTGTTGTAATATGTTAATATTAATAACTCCCCAGGGAGTTGAATCCAGCCCTGGTCTACAAAAATTTGGACAAACTCAAAATATTGTTGATAAATTCACCTGATCCATGAAGAAGCATAGAAATTGTAAAAATAACATTTTCAGGCGTTGCCTAGTATGTAGGTGAAATAATTCAATTAAATGAATCTCACCCGCATAAATAAAGGTTTCAGCTCTTTAACTTCACAAAAGTCAAAATACTAAAAAATTGATGTTCAAATATGGGCAGAATGGTGAATGTCACACAGTGTGTAAAGTGGCCACTTAAACCAGCCATAACCTCTATATTACCTTCTTTAAAATGTTCTTCATCTCTGTTGTAATATGTTAATAAATAAAATAAGGCTTGTTTTCACATCCTTATTCTACCACTGTATCTAAGCCTAATTTTATGCCAAGTTTATAAGTAAGGCCCATCGACTGATTGACTCTTGTTGAAATATAGTCAAGGGAAAAAAAGGGATATCTAAAATAATAAAACAATAACACAGTCGGCGGCCTCCGTGGTGTGTGGTCAAGAAGTTCGACTTACACACGGAAGGTTCCGGGCTTGATTCCCGGTGAGAACACATAAAAATGCGATTTTTCTCAAACCGAGGTGTTTTTTGATGTTATTCACCACTTTAATAGGATCTCCTGGCGTGTTGTGTTGAAAAAATAATGTTTATGAATTTCATTAGTTTAATTTTCTTGAGAAATTGAATTTTGTAATAATACTTGATATTTTTTTTATTACTTCTGAAATTCCTATCAGGCAAAATTCCAAGAAATATGGAGCATACGAGTTATAATTAAAATATTCTTCTTACTTAAAATTCTCTTACAAACTCAATCATTTTGAAGGGAAATAAAAGGTATTTTCTTTGTCAATTTGTTTCTTTGTTGGATTTGTTCCAACGTTTCGGCTACCATTACAGGAGCCATCTTTAGAGTAAATTGAGTGTTTTGTAGAAAATTGCATGTGTTTAAGTACTAGCAATTTGTACCGCGTCGCGGTCAGCAGTAGGCACATTTATATTCATTTTTGTAGTATGTAGTGCTGGGAACCATGTCGAGTTTAATTTCAGCCCGTCGTCTTTGTTTATGTTATTTGGGTGTCTGTATATTTCGATTGCCTCTTTTATTATTCGTGCACTGTAATTACTAAGTTTATGCAAAATTTTCGGTTTCGGCGTCTATAAATTCGAACCGATACCTATACGCTAATTCGCATCATCATCCAGCCCAAAAAAGAGGATTAGTAAATACATTGTTAACAAGAGCGACAAGAATATGCGAAGATTCTGACAACATTCTGCAATGGTAGCCAAAACGTCGGAACAAATCCAACACACACGGTATCACCCAAAAAAGAAACAAATTAAAAACAGTGACCGTGAAAACCTTCGTACCTATTAATTTTCTTTGTATTTTTGAGCAAGAAAGTGCTATAAGAAGATGATTTAAAATTTAAATAATGCAGGAGCTTTGTGGATTTAAAGCTTATTTTAGAACTTTGTCAGTCGCTTCTTTAACAATCAAAGCCATTCTGTAATTTTCATAAATACCTTCACATTGTTTTATGTTACAAATTATCAAGTATATAGTCTCATAAGAAGTAAGGATATCTAACGATTTAGTCATTTTTAAACGGTGTTTTTTCGAAATCGGGCTATTTAAAAAATGTGGTAAACACGCATACAATAAAAACAATAAATTTTAAAGGTATCTTCTTTCCTTGGCACGGGACATCCCAGTAAGGGAACGTTATCTTTAATGTAAAAAAAGGCATACATAAATTGTTAAAGAACAAATAAATAAAAAAATAAACATTAACCCTTTTTTCTTACTGGCATTCTTTCTGCTCGATTTATTTGAAATTTTGAAATAATTATGAAACGTTTATTTTACAGAACTACCCCCGCACCCGCCCAGCCCGGCCCTACTCAGGCCACCCAGGCGCCCACCCCTAGTCCGACCTGCATACAGAACTGTGGCGTAACCCCCGAGTTCAACCCCGTATGCGGCAGTAATAGGCAATCTTATACAAACAGGGGAAGGTTGGATTGCGCGGCTGAATGTGGCGTCGGTGAGTGCAAAAATTTTATAATTTGCAGCAATCAATATGATTAATTATCATTGAAATTTATTTCAAGAGAGAGCAAAAATATTTTTAAGAAGTTTAGGCATTTACAAAACTTCTGACATCTTACTGGCTAGTTTAAATGGCTACTTTATACATTGTGTAAAGCTCACCATTCTGCCATTGTTTGAATATCCACATTTACTCTTCTCATCCATACCTAAAAGATATCGTAAAAAAGCTTAAATCTTTATTGATGCACGTAAGATTCATAACGATTTTTTTAAAAGTGTTTTCCCCCTCTGTTGCAAAAAACTAGATTTTATAAACTCCCTATGGAGTGAAATCCAGCCTTGTCTTCAAAAATTTGGACTAATTAAAAATATAATTATTGTAAAATAAATAAAACAACTTTGTTTTTAACCACTAATTTTTATTTTTCACCGGCCAGTTTTAAAGCAAACAAGCTTTTTCTTCAAGATTTACGTAACTAATGAATTGATTCCTTTTTTTTAATTACCACCCGTGTAGGAAAAAACCACTTGATTTATTGAAATGAAAAAAGGAATCAATTCATTAGTTACGTAAACCTTGAAGAAGAAGCTTGTTTGCTTTGAAACCGGTCGGTGAAAAATAAAAATTAGTGGTTAAGAACAAAGTTGTTTTATTCATTTTATTATAATGAATAACCAAAAAGTTAGTGCTTCAAATATAAACTTTATATAATTATTGCTTTTTTATTTTTTGTTTAATTATGCTAATGTTTTTTTTTATTTTCAGGCGTTAGTTTCCTGAGAATGGGTTACTGCTAGTATATTTCAAAAATCATTATCCAGAAAAATGTTATATTAATAACCGGTATTCATCTTAAATGAGACATACAAATTCCAACATAGTGAAATATTACAAAATATTATATTATTATTGAAAATTAATAAAATAATTTGATTTGAGGTCTACTGAATTATTTAAAAAACTCGACACCGGGATAAACAACAATTTAACTCGCAGAACGCATTGTTAGAAGAAGAAAGTTAGAGAAGATTTACATACCAGCGCTGTCTTTAAATAAATTAAATAATTTAGTTTTTAATTCCCACTTATCACATCAAATTTAAATCAGTCTGATGATTTATTCAAGATGAAACACATTATATTTAAACCCGATGACGGGTCAATCATAGTACCTGAAACTAGTTGTGTTATAATCTATTAAAATATTTTGTGGTAAAAATTACGAAGTGTTTTATTTTAAATAATAAATAAATAAATTTAAAATGTTTTTCCACAAAGTAAATACTAATCCAATAAATAATACAGTCTGATAATGTCGCGAAATCGATAAAACTGTCTGTCTATCAAACTAAATGGATTTAAAAGTCAAGACAAAAACACAAATTTTATCAATTGTGAATACTCGCCTTACGGGTATTTGTTAATTCTACTCTTTAACCAAGTTCAAATAAGTTTCTAGAAGTAATTTAAAATGTTACTTATAGACAGTTTCTTGAGAAGTTGCAGGAACTTTGAAAATCATGTTTAGTTAGCAAATTGAATTTATAAATTTGGTCATAATCATAACGAAGTTCATGGAAGTTCAAGAGAAAATTGTTCGAAATTACTCACATATTTCTATTTAGGATCAAATGCTAATTTTGTAATACCCACGGTGAAGTCTTCATCGGTTAGTGTTCATTTGAAAGACATAAAATAATTTGTCAGGGACATGACTTCGTCGCTTTAGTTCGTTTTTGTCCAACAGACAATTTGTAACGAAATTGAGTTAAGGGTACGGGAGTTCCGAAAAAAAAATATTTTCAAAAAATTGTTCAAGAGGTTTTTTGACGAATTTTGTCTTCGTTCGTGGTGATTATTTATTCCTTTTTCGTAAACAAAAATTTTAAGCTCTATTTCTGCAGATTTGTGTTTCGGTCTGTTGGACAAACCAAGCAACCAGCCAATGACAGGACGTGTCATTGGCTGGTTTAAGTGGCTACTTTACACACTGTAACAACTACCATTCTACCCAAGTAAAAGTCAATGGCTACTTGCAAAGGTTTCCTTTTAACCCAATAAAGCTCAGCCAAAATCAAGCGAGGGTTATCACTAGAGCTCGCTCAGGGCGCTGCAGATTGAACAAACACTTTGCTAGAATGAACTTTTCCGAAACTTTTAGATGTAGGTTCTGCCGTACAGATGAGGAAACACCCATACACATTCATGGGCATGCAATGTTTTACATCATAAGAGGAGCGTCATCCTCGGAGGATCACTGGTTAAACCTGAGGATGATGAAGAGCTCGCCCCCTACCTAATAGTCATCGGATCTTGGCTTGGAGGGGGAGATTTAGCAAATTGAGAACTCTCGCCTTCCACACAGTAGCCCGGATCTTTATAGACTTGTCTTTGAGGGCGAGAACTATTCACTGGGACTCATCACAATATATCTTCGCAGGTCGCAGTGACGCCGGAGCTTGCACAGCACTGACCTCCACTTATAAGAATATGTTAAATTTAACTTCATAAAAGTCAACCGATGGAAAAGTTGAGGAAATATAGATGTTTAAACGTAGGTAGAATAATGAATGTAACACAATGTGTAAAATGGCCATTTAAACCAACTAATAATGTCATAAGGCCCGTAAATGCCTAGACTTCTGAATTCACTTCTCAAAAATGTTTTCCATATCTGTTGTAATAAATTTAGATCATATTTAATTCCTACGGAGGAAATTAGTTTTTATAATAACAATTCAATTTAAGTAAAGCCATGAACCAAAATCATCCATAGTAGATTTATTTATATTTATTTACATACATAAGTATAAAATACATTATTTGAGACAGTAAGTCCCAACTCCATGGGACTAAAAGTCCTGTGTTGAGATGGGACGAGCAATTATAAAAATTCGGGAATTTTGTGGAAAAAACTTGAATAGTATTTTCGCGTATCGAATATTGTGACTTAATTAAAGGCAAAACCATGATTGAAAATATTTTAAAACAGTAAGAAAACATAAAAAAACACGATAAAGTCAACAATTTACCGAAATAACTTGTATTTTTTTTGCAATGTGTCATCAAACATTCGTTGTTTTATTGCAATATTTTCTCATACAAATTACTTTGGGAAGAATATTGGTTTTTTCGTTGCCTAAGTTACCTCGGCGAGTTAAATTTAATCCAGTTGGGAGTTGATTTTGAAGCCGTAAGGTCGCGTTTTTTCAATTCGAAAATTTCACGATCTGTAATCATGTACATGGACAACCGTAGGAGTGGTATCATACCATTGGTGACACAAAAGTAAGGATTATTTACATTATAATAATTTTATGCAAAAAGTATTACGGGGTTTTATGTAATTTCAAAACTAACTTTTTTTTAAATTCAATATTGGTAGACGTGACTTTTTTGGTAAAATAAAGATAAGCGTCATTTTCAAGGGATTCTAATTTTGAATCTGATATTTATTTTGAAATCCAAGATGGTTGACTCAACATTTGTGAGAAAATAAAGATAGGTGTCTTTTTCAGGTGTATAAGAGCGTTCTAATTTCAAATCAGATTTTTATATTTGATTCTAAAATGGCTGACTCGACTTTTTCGATAAAATGAAGATGGGCATCTTTTTCAGGTCTATAAGAGGATTTATAACACGTCTGATTATATTTCAAAAATATTTATTGATTCAGTTCATACATTACACACAGTACAAGCCTAGGAAATCAGTGGAAGTAGTGAGCTTATAGCTAAATAAGACAATTGTTCTAATGTTTAAAAGTCCATAAACTTTCCTATCTGAATCACATCCTGCATAGAGACAAGTAGTATGATATCCTACAACTTATACAAATGGACAAGATTGAGGGACAACGTGGATCTGGCAGTAGATAAACGCTTTGGCTGCGCAACTTTGGCGGCCTCCGTGGTGTAGTGGTCAAGACGCTAGACTCACGCACGGAAGGTTCCGGGTTCGATTCCCGGTGAGAACACAAAAATTTAAAATGTGATTTTTCTCAAGCCTGGGTGCACTGTGATGTAATTCACCACTGTAATTAGGCCTCCTGGCCTGTTGTGGTGCAAAAAAAAAATGTAAAAAAATGTAAAATGTAAATGTAACATTATAGACGGACCGGAATGAGGTGCGCGGAGTTGTTCTGGGCAGCACAAGACAGATAGGCTTTTTTAGAAGTGATCGCCAACGTCGGGGACACCAAATAAGGCACAAGAAGAAGAAAATAAATGGTATTTACAAATATACTACACCATGATATAAAACCACTAAAACATTGAATAACAATTTACAATAAAGATAAAGTAAAATAACTCTATTATTTCTTAAAATGTCATTTACATTTTAATTTTTGAACTTTCATATATTCAATACTTATAAACTACTTGTGCTGATTTATTTCTAAGACTTTTAAAAATACCTTTATACCCTATTATTTCGTACCTTGCTATTTAGTGAAATTTTTGCCATACATACTTATATCAGAAAATTAATTTTATACATTCTTGTATCCATCATTATTTTAAGCAGGGATGCTGGATTACAACACCCTCGAATCCTGTCGTCAAATTTTCCTTGAGAAACTTTTTTTTAAACTGATTTCTGGAAGTATATATAAACCAAATATACTGAAAGAGATCAGTTTGTATGTTCCGAATATAATTATTAGATCCTAAACAGTGTTTTATACACCCAGAAGCCGTACAAATGCAAGTCAGAATTCACACGTTAATGGGGCGATTCACTTGCTGAATACAGCTTTTGCGGATAATATGGATCTATTTTTCTGTACATATCGACAGTTGAGCAGCTATCTGCTTTCTATTTATTAACTTCTAGCTTATATTTACAGTCTACATTACACTATTGTTAAGACAGGCCGTAAAGTAATGCAGACTACGATTGTCAAATAAAGAAATAATTATTTTATTTTCCTTTTTCATCAGTTTAATTTGTAAACTTTCTTTTTGAAGCCATTTTTTTTTTTTCTTTAAAACTTTACTGTTGTTTGTCAATGTACAATTTTTTTATAGAGGTGAAAATATGTTTTATTTACAGGTGATTTTATTGATGCTTTTTTAATGATTTTTTCATAAAAAAAGTAATTTTCCGATGTATGTTTTTCAATGTATTATTGCAATTATGTAAAGGTTTAATGAACCGTATTTTTTTTTTTTTATTTTTTATTTTTATTTTAATTTGGAAATGACGAGACCATATTACACACGATAAAACAATAAAAAAAACACTTATTATAATAAACAACAATTCTTGAAAGTATTAGTGTTTGTTCGTGTATCGTGCTGTGCCTTACCCCTGAAGCTATCAGTATGTGCGTACCCCTGAAGCTATCAGTATGTGCGTACGCCGCCGACCACTGTCTGTATAGTGTCAAACACCTAAATTAAAAAATCGGCCACGAGAGTTCCGACCCTTAAACAAAAAATAAATATTCGCGTGCTTATGATATTTTCAAATATTTCAATTTTGGGGCCATTTTCATAAGTTGAAAATAACTCATCAATCAAGTTGGGTACAGTGGGGTCCGAGCCTAGGACCTCTAATCCGCGAGTCAGCAGCATTAACCAGGGAACCACAAAAGGATTCACTTCATCTTGTAGTGTAGTTGTTAATGCGGTTGTCTACAAAACATGCTATATTGGGTTCCAATGCCACGGTGGACATTGAATATTTATAGCACGAGTCACTCACCTTAAGGAGTTGTTTTTCAATCTAATTGTTTCCGTCTCGTCGTCAGACATTTATAATGTATTCAAAATTTGCCCTAGGGTGGTGTATTTATAGGAAAATTATCCGATAATTCCGTACACTCACCCCATGAAACTGTTACGAAGCTGTTGACAGTGTTCAAGGTTTTTATGGGTTCTTAAAGTGTAAGTCGCGTTCAACGAAAAGTAGATTTTAAAATAATTTATTTATTTAAACACTATGTACACTATGTATCCTTTAATATTTTTGCTGTTTAGAAGGAAATATAGAAGTCTAGACATCTACAAGGCTTATGACCTGTCATTGGCTGGTTTGAATGGCCACTTTACGCACTATACGTTGTTGTAACGATTTAATTAAGATGCGTAGGAACTTTGGTTCAATAAGCTCCGTTACTGACAACACTTTATTTGTTTTAACAGAACTGGCGATCGTCAAATCTAAAGGTTAGCAACATCGCATTTTTAAAAGATCTAGCTGTCAATCGACAACGTAAAAGCAAGCGAAGCAGAATTCTACTAGTTATAGTTCTACATTTTCTTTGAATTCTATCGCACGTGTTGAGTTAACAAAAAGGCTAAACATGTAGTCCAAACGATCTAATGGAGGCGTCTGATACCCAGACGCGAGTCTTAATCTTTTATTTGTAACAACGCGATCTCCAAAATCAAAACTGACAAATCTTGTATTTCTTTTGTCCTATGACTACTAGGCCTCCATTTTACAACTCCACCTACCATACCAAATTCGGAACATTATCTATTCCTTTTCGACAATGTGAAATCACCAAATTAGTACATTGACTCATTGGATTACATTACTCACGTCAATTTGACGAGTTAACTATCGATATCATCATACGTAGCACATGTCAAGATTGTAGTCGATAAACGACGAGAAAGAGTGTTCGATGTGAACTGATTTCAACCTCAAGTTCTGCAAATTGCAAATATGGTCATTCGTTACAAAAATCTCAAAAATGTTTTACTCTGAATGTTGAAGAGAATTTGCTAGACAAGATAGCACCAAGAAGCGGTCATCACCCATCAGCAAACATGTGATTTTATCATTGAACGATACAAAAAATATTTTTGTGTTTTTTAAAAATATTTTTTATTTCCTTTTTTAACTACTACAAAAAAATACCGTATTATCTTTTACAGAATATTTTATTTTTTCTTTCTTATGTTATACAAAAATATTATAACTGTCCATTGTTTATTATAGGAGCAAAAATTCATTAACATTTTCTTGTATACCCACGAACAGGCCATGCCTTTGTGGGATTTTTTGTTTAATATTTTTCTATTAATATGTATTTCATTGATACGTAATTATGCTTTATTAATTTAATACTCTGTTTTATTATAATGTTTATTGTAAGAAAACAAAAAAAAAAAAAAAAAAAGAAAAAAAAAAAAGAACAGCATATCCTCCACCCTGACTATATGCTTAATCAAACTCTTTTATTATTTAAATTTGGCAAATAATATTAAACAAATTAAAATATTTTTATTATTTGTCCTTAAGAATTTAGTCAGAAGTAAATACGTATCCAAATCATTCTGGGCGAGTAAAAATTTTAAGTTCAGAAGGAACGTATTATATTCTTCACAAATATTTTGAAGGAATTTGCTTCTGTCGTAGAGGGGTTGGCAGTACTTGGTATTGTAAAATTTACGAAGGTACATTTTTATATTTATATGCAGATCATGTTTTTGAAGGTAGATAATATTTTTTGAGAAGAACTAGTCTTGTTGAGAATCCTTTGATGCATCTTTTATATATTTAATAGCAAATTCTTTCATTGTAATTAAAACGCGATTTCATTGCATTGTTAATGCAACTTTGCTGAAAACATGATAGTCATTTTTTTTTAATATTCTGTTTTAGAATAAGCTTTTATTCTATTGTAATGATAATGGAATGTATTTTTTTAGACTATATTTATATTAAAAAGCAATGGTTAACTGACCTAAATCTTTTATTTTATTGATTCGAAGGTAGTGTGAAATTCCATAAGAGTTGACCATTTCCAGAATATTCTCATGTATTATTTTTGAAGACATTTTATTTCATTTCTTTGTTAAAACTGCCCACTCCTAGTAGGCCTTTATTATTTTAACTGGGATTGTATTGCTTCTTTACAGAGCGAAACCGGTGAATGCGTTTTTAAAATAGAACTCGGCCATACAATACTTGATTTATCTATTAGGCTATTTTTTTCATTTTGAAATGGGTATTTTATTTATTCATCATTCTATTTTAATTACGTCCTTTTTCCTCTGGCATTTATTGAATGGAAACCTACAGATATAAACCGCTTGAGATTGATTTGAACGTCGACCAGGATTCGCTCTTATATTTATATTTATTTTTTTATCTTATCCTTTTTGATTAGACGACCCTAACATTGGTCTAGGATAAGTTTGTATTTTTTCTTGACCCATTTGGAAGTGAGCAAAATTTATATGGTTGATTTTTATTCAGTGGCCATGTGGGTGATCTCTTAAGCATCTAAATGCGTAAAGGGATCAGCGCGTTACAACATCTATATTCCTTCACTTCTTTAATCTGTTAATGTTTGTGAAGTTAAAAAGCTAAAACCTTGATAAGTGCGGGTGAGATTCATATAATTGAATTATGTCTAATTAATAAAATAACAGAAAATAAATGTCACCCAAATACTATTGCCATTATGTCACCTTCATATGAGTTTTTCAATTTGTTTATTAATTTATTTATCCTTTTACTTTGTTCGTATTCTATTTTTTATACAGAATAATGTTCCCTCATTGGGGTGTCCCGTGCCGAGAGAAACATTTTACAAAATGTGAAACTGCCTTAAATTAGTTATTTAACAAAATCAACATAATAATAATAATAAAAACACGTAATTAATCTAATGAACCTAATTATCATTAACATAATAAACAATGTAAACTAAAATAATCATAGCAAACATAACCAATTTATACAGACCAATAGAACAAATTTCATAAACAGTGCATACATTTTACCTATTGTAATATGTTTATAGGTATTAACGGCTCCCTAGATGGTTGAATTCAGTCCTTGTCTACAAAAAAATAGATAAACTAAAAACATTATTGATATATAGTTTATATACATATAAGGCGGATATATTGGATAATTTTTTTTCTACCTTCTTAATGTGTTTGAATTGAGAAATCAAATGTTATATATGGACGTATTGTAGATTGTAGGTTATTCCGCCAGTTGCCTAAGGTAATATCTATCTTACGTTGTGCCGCGCCGGCAATGTCTATTAAGGCGACTGTAATTTAAAATATGAAACTAATTATTCATAGATGGCGCTTTTATTATTTTTTTCTTAAAAAATGATATTGTTACGTTTATTTCCAATGTAAATTTTACAAAATTTGTATTTCAATGTAATTTAGGCCCTTTTTTAAAAATGGTGTACAAAACAAAAAATAATATCGAAACAATGTTCAAAATACTAGTTTCCAAATAGAGAACCTTCAAATAATATTTGTTATCTGCAAGCTTATTTTAGTACTAAAAAAATACCACTAGGGTTAAGACGTATAATATGGTGTACTTTTTTGTATGGCGAAATAAGCTGAGGTAATTGGCTAGTTTCATCGTTCACTGAAAACGGGCTGGGAGCTGCGCTGAACGCAATTTACACGTATTTTTTTTGTATGATATATAAACCGTGATAGTGATTTATAAAAAAATAACAATCATTTTATTTATTTTCCCATAAACATGGTTACTATAAAACATTATTATCGAAAGTCAAATATAATGGCAAGCTGTATATAATAGCTTATTTAGATGTTTCGCCTCTGGAGCATAGGCATTCTTATCTGGCGACGACTTGACCTAATGTTTATTTTTTAAAGAAAAAGGAGTGATTTAAAAAATTCAATTTTGTATAAGGCAGTAAAAAAATATTGTGATATGGAAAAAACATCTATGAAGAAAAAAAAATCCAAATTCAAACTGATGGTTAAGAAATATGTACTTAACGACTTGATTAAACATATACACATTGTTATTATTAGAGCATACATAAAACTATGTTTATGTGTCCTACTTCTAGATTTAAAAAAAAGGTTATATTAGTTCTTAAGGCCCAAGACACAAACTGGAGCGCCGCCCACGCTAGCTATTTTATGTAATTACACAGGCCCACATCCCATCTTACACATTTTTTAAGCTGACAATTCAAACCGAACTGACGAACAAATTAATATTTCGATGAACCTTTTTTTTGGTGGCCGTGTGTCAAAACTCTTAAACAAATTTCTTTGGAGATAGGCGACTCTAGCGTTTCGAAATATTTTCGTTTAATTGAATAACAATTCAAATTGAATTACTTTGAAGAGGTTTTAATGCATTAAGAGTATTATTTCGGTTATTTTATTTAGGATTACGAAATGTTTTTTTTTAATCCCCGTAACAGGCGCATGTAGTATGACAGAAAAGGCATTTTGGCAAGTTTTATGCAAGTCCCTGCATATATTTCTCACGGGATATAAGAACAAAGCAATTCATGATTTCAATCAATGTGCAGTATAAATATTTACCTTAATTTGTGTGTAGAATAAAAAAGTTCAATCATCAGTAATATTGCTTCTGTTGGAGCGAAGGTGGAGTAATTTTTCTAATATCTGATCCTTGAGATGTCACAAAAGAAATTAATACAATAATAACAAAAAATGATTTTTTATAAAAGGAACATCGAGGTTTAAGCATTTACAGAGCCGGTGACCGGTCATTTGCTGGTGTAATCAGTATAAGCTGTAGAATGGCCACTATGAAGGTATAATTAGAGATGACGCTTCATATAACGCGAATTTAAAATCGTGTACGTCGCGCCCTTTAGATGCACAGCTAATGTGGCTGAATTCTACTAAATCAACATATAAGAGCATCTAGACGTAAAAATGTTGCCACTATAAAAAAATATTAGTTATTACATTTTTTCCATCTGTTTTACTATCTTCCTGAGTGTTTGTATCGAGACGTTAGAGGAGCCGGCTTTGTAATCGCTCGGTAGATAAATACAGACGATCGTTGAGCACACCGTTTAGGTAAATGTCAAAGGTCATACAAAAATCATTTTCGAGCGAGCATTTCTTGCCTAAATTGGTATTTATTAGAGTTTATATTTGCTTTGAAGTGGCCACTTTTTATCACAGAAGCCATTTAAATAGCCAATATTTCAAATACACATGAAAAGATTTTAAATTATCATTGAGTATGAAACGTGGACTAAATTTTCGGAGTCATTCAATGGTTGGGTTTGATCATATGCTATCGAGATGACAAGTCGGTAGAACATGAGGTAGTGTATGAGTAGATAGAGGTAGTACTGAAGTTAAGTATACCGTCTCGGTACGTACCGATGAAGATAGCCTTTATAATCAGGGCCCAGTTAGTATTTCTAAGCGTTTCATGTCACGGTAAGTGAATTTATTTTCAACGAGGCATTATTTTCCAAAGCGTACTTTTCCTCTTAACTCAAATATTTCCATACAAAACCAGTGTAAGAAAATTTGTTTTGCTTCTAAAGTGATTCTTGTCATTTTCAAGATTCATGAAATTCCCCAAGCCCCGTTAAAAACTTTACTACAGTAGAAGCTAATGCAAAAAAGAATCTTATCTTTAGAAAAACATACAGTCCATATATTTTTAAAAAGGTTTCGAATATAAGTATAAAATGTATTTTTTTTAAATCAAACCAAGCTCTCTCCTATACTCGCTGCGCTATTTTTTTTGTATTAAAAAAAATCTTTTAAAAACAAAGATTAATAAAAAAAATAATGTGACCTCACTGAGGTTACCTGAGCCGGGGACACTTAACAACTGTGAAATAAACAAAGAAGACTTAATATACAGAGATAATTAGCAAAATGTTCAGACAGTTTAAAACACTACGTATTTAAGTTTATATTTAATTTATTTGTATTATAAAACGTAAAATAAAAGAACAAAGGCATAAGGTAAATAAACTATATATTTGTGGAGCAGTTGATTCAATATTGGTTTGGGCGAATGAGACGATTCATTTTATTTCTACCCAGCTCCACTATCCATTTTTTTATAGCCTTTTTGATCATTTTTTCATTTTTAATTGTTTTAATAGACAGAGAAAGTAAGTAATAAATTTTAATTGCCTAATACTAAAAATCCTTTCGTCCGAAAGTGGTATTACTTTCTTTAAGTTGTTTTTGTGTTGAGGATCTAGTAATTGTCTTATTTTCATGTGTTGTATTTTTAGGGTTATATCTTTCATTTAAGAAAAAAAAGTTTTTGAGTCTGTAAGCGAGTTGATATACGTTTTTCACCCTCATTCCATTATAACGCCCACTCACCTACCCTCCTTACTCATTCACACACGCACATGCACACATATTCACAAATGAATTCAAACGTGGCGTCGCATACTTACAATGATATAAACTCTCTTCTTATATATTATGTATTATTAGATTGACAGTCGATTTTCTTAGTTTACTTTATTTATTTTATTTTTTTATTTTCTTTTATTCAGGAAACATACAGTACAGTTACAAAGTTTAATATTTTACACAATTGGACTTAATTCTAATGGACCAGTGAAGTTTCCATATTAAAAAGCAATTAAATGTAAGGTTAATTATGAAAGTATAAAAAAGAGAAGGAAAAAGAAAACATAAATGAAAGTTGTTTAAAAATTAAAATTTAAGTGAAAAAAATATATTTTAAGGTTTGTAGTTTGTAGTGAGTATTTACAAATGGAAATAATATTAATAATGAAGAAAATTTGTAAGAGTAATTAAGAATTAAGAATGGAAATAAAGAATGAAAAACATGCTCAGATGTAAAAATAAATGAAATGTTTTTAATTTTTTTAAAAAAGGAAAAACATAAACACATATTTATTTTAAGGGATTCAAAGAAACAATGAGAAGAATCTTTAAGTGAAATATAAGACAGTAAATTTAAATTTAGGTCAATTTAAAAAACATCAATTTAAAAAACATCTTCAAAATTAATGACACGTTATAGTAAGAGCAGCAATATATTTATTTTATTAACATATATAATATAAGTAATTAAAAGTAGTTTAAAAGTATAAAAACATGCCAATGGCAGCAGAGAAAAAATAAAAAATAAAGAAGGAATAACAAGTATAGCAACTTTAGTATGGTTTATATATTTCTACTTATTGTTACGAAATATAGCTGTAAAAATTCCGAATAAAATAAAATAAAAATGTTTATCTCAACAGAGACGAAAAAAATATGAAAGAGTTATAAATTCTTTTGAATCAGCAATACATGCTTTTAAAGAAATAATTGTAGATGCTATTATTTAATTGGAAAAGAGAAATAAAAAGAAAAGAAAAGTAAAAAGGAGAGTTTTAGAGAGATAGAAAAAAAAATTTCAGACGTGATCGCAAAATTGCTGTAGGAAAATAAACGAAACAAAAAAAATAATGATTTAAATTATTTATTGACAATTCTTGATGGAAAGGATATAAAGTCCTAAATTAGATAGATTAGAAATTTTAAAGAAAGGTAGAATAAAAAATAATAGCTTTAGAATTGGAATAATTTAGCAAATATAATTAAAAAACTCACCCTTATTTGTCCCCTAAGGTTGTATATTTTAATAAAACAATAAATGTTTTTCATAGAATAGAATTCTCTCTTACAGTACACCGCCAACACATGTTTCAAAACTTTGTCTCACTCTGTTCCATTAAAATATTGCGTACTGAAAGAGACTTTCATCTTAATTTGAAATGTACCTACAATTAAGATAATATTTGGTTTTATATAAATTATCTTTACACTGTATAATATTCACCAGTCTGAAGGTGCCCATTAAAAGATGAAAGCGCTAATTGATCAAACAAATAAGTGGAAATGTACCAAGTATTTTTAATTAATAATTTATTTGTAAATATAAGTTATCACATCAAAACAAATAAACCGCCGAATCTCTTCAGGAATGGAGACAAAGAGTATAGGACAGACGAATTATAACCCTGTCTTTGCATACACACCTCCCTTTATCCACATTCATGCATCTTCTCATACACGCGCGCTTATTATTTGACATATCTGTCTTCAAATATTTGTTTAATTTGGTCATGCCGTGTCGTTCTCGATCTTCTTCGTTGTCTGCATCTATCGTAGACTTTTTAGCTGTTCTTTCGCTGTCCATTTGCTCGCCATGTCAAAACTAACGCAGCTGGACTTTGTTGATACTGCTTTTCTTAGCCTAACATGATACACGAATAACGACATTTGTGCACCAATCCGACTTAATTTTACTACACATCCGCCTGAAAGATCGCCTTTTGGCAACATAAAGCGCTGCGTTTTTATTTGAATTGCAGTGAATCTATATATTTTTTGTTAAATGTAAGGCAATATGATTAGTTTTAAGCTACAGTTACAGTCTAAAAACAAATGTTTAGCGTTGAACCTGCCGGAAATCGGACCATATTTTAATCGTTAATATCGGCATTGTTAAAAAAAGTTGTGTTTTAATTATTGGGCGCCATTTTCCAAATTCAATTTTGAATATTTCATTCTAGATTTTAGCTTGCCAAGCACACCAAGGTTTTGCCAACGATTCGAGAATGTCTCAAAGGTTTGACTCAGCAGGGTTTATGACGTAAGTTTGGAGTTTTAGGAAGCATCCATTCGTGTTACGTTAGCTAACGATGGATTTGGTTGGATAGAATAACAAGAAAGTCATTTTAAGCACCGGACGAAGGGTTGTTCCTCGTAGAAGTTTCGCGAACATTGGGAGAATTCACCACCGAATTTATTAGGTTCTCAGTTATTTATCGCACTGAGATTTAATAAAACAAAACAATTCATGATTTTATGTAACAAATTTACTGATTGACTCATGACGACTTGAAAAAAAAGATTGTAAACAGTAAATATAATTAAGAAGATATATTGTTATTTTACATTTCTAAGAATATTTTTAACACCATATTTATACATATAAAAGGCAATATTCGAATGGTTCTCCTCGATGGACTCGATAACTGCCGGACCGATTTACGTGCGGTTTTCAGACAGTACATCTTTGCCACTAGACGATGTTTAGCTCATAAAATCTTCAATTTATTATGTACAAAATAAGTTAGGAGAGTAAATATTTTTTTGTCCATCGCCAGGGTTGCATTCGCCGAGAATGCGTATGCAAAAAAAAATGGATGAATATTTTTTTTTGGGTATAAAAAAAAGTTTGTTTTTGAATGTCTACAAACAACGTTTTTTTATTGATCCCAGTCAGATCATTTCATTGAATTCCTTATAACTTCTACCCATTTTTTTCTTTTTACTAGATTTTTGGTTAAACTAAAATAATATCAAATGATATTCTAAACATTTTTGAAAATCGCATTCCTGACATGAGTGTATCCCTGAGCAGAGTTTGACATTTCTTTATTTGAAAATAATTGATTATTTTATGTTCTTCAATTCAAACATAAACAAGTACTTAGGTACCCAATTAAATTTAATATTTGAATATGTATTATTTTTAGATTTGGAATTCAACCATAAATAAGTACTTACTTACCAATGAAAAGTTACAAGATCTTTTTTACGTTTATCCGAACGGGTAAAAAATACATAGTATTTCATTTAAAATAAACTCAAAATGTTTGTCCATAAAGTAAATGCTGAAACAATAAATTATCATAGAAATCACAAGAGATCACTGTAACTAAACCGAGATGGAACTTTTCCTGAATATATCCAGTTTTTTACAACGTCGATTTAATGCAGATTAATGCATTTGCATGTTTAAAATACTTAATAGTTTATTTGATGTCCCGACTATTCTCCAACAAGTATCTCTTAATGCTCCTTCACGTAGACTCAGAAATAATGAAATTCTGTTCCGCGGTCATCATAAGACTAATTATGGTTTAATTATGATTAGATTTGTAAATAAAAATCAAGATCTAAATTGTTTTGATTGTATATTGAGTTTTTTTACAAATAGACTAAAGAAATATTCCCAATAAATGTACTGTATATTTGTAGAATCAACCTGGATTCCATGATGACTGTCTAATGTATTAACTTGTCTTTGCTTTTCTTTGTTGTATTGCTTCTATTATTGTTTACTTTATTATTATTGTTTTTCGCTGTGTGATTTGTTTTAATTGGACATTGTCCGTAAATTTGTTAAAAGAATAAAAATAAAACAATATTTTTAATATTATTATAAACATGCCCAAGCCAAACTGCACGTTACTCGGTCTAGTAGTTAATTAGTCTATCAAGGACACTCATAGGAACATTTTCTTTTATACATATGTAGAAGATTATACAAATTATTTTATTTTATTTTTGATTTGCAATTTCTTAATTCCTAACATATCTCATCATTAAATTACTTTTATTTTAATACATATAACAAACTTAATTAATACCTTACATCACTGTGGAAAATGTTAATTGACTGTTTTTACAATTTAAGTTTCTATGTAAATACTTTTGTTTTATGTATGAAATACATATAAAAACAATTGCCTTTATTCTAAATAAATAAATAAAATAAGTTTTGAGCGACAAAGGCAACTACACTTTAGACTGATTATCCATAACTAAAATCGACAAACTCGAGGTCTCTTATTCCAGTTTTCTCTACCCCAAAATTGAGCTGATTATTTTTTTAATCAGAATTTTTTTTAGTATCAATATATATTGTTTTTTTTTTTTTTTCAAAAATCGTAATTATATTCGTATTCCGCACGTTCGAAGACGGCTGATAAAACTTGGCGCTTTTAAGGATTTTTGGATAAAGCTCCGATAACAATCAATTTATTAATAAAAAAAAGTGGGCACGCCAATGGTGAGTAAAAAAACATTGTTGTTATAAAAACATCATTCAGGGGGAAAATATGTGAAAACGTTTGTATGAAGTCCAACTGCGAATCTCTCATAAAAAGTGGTTCCCCGTAGCTCTAAATGAGCGATTGCAGACAAATAAAAAATGCCATGGTGAAAGTCAACCTCCACCGTAGATTGGTACCATTAGAAGAAGAAGAAGAAATATGTCTATTAAATTTTACAATAAACTTGATTTAAAATTTAAAAAAAGATCGCAACAAATTTTGAAATTCAATAAGTCTGTACAGATGTTACCGTTATATCATTAAGGAGATTTTGTAGGGATTTTATGTTAAAATTTTTGCATAATGTATTCAAGAAATTTCGTAAACGAAATAATAAATTTTGTCATTAAAATATTTTTCATCAAGGTTTATACAAGAAAATAATTTTGTTTTTTTTACATACATATACACATTGGTATATATTTTGGGTTCAAAACATAAAATAGTACTGTTATTTTAAAAAATCAAGTAGATGAAGTCGTTAAATATGTGTAATAAATCTGGAACAAGCCAATTCAATTGTCATGTTTGCAGTTTACACTAGAAAATTTTGAAAAAAAAAATGCTAGAGTAAAAAAATACTCAAGATAATAAAATAAGAATGTTTTTTTCTGAATTAACAAACTACGTCGTTGGTTTGATTTCATTTGGAATTTTCTTGACTGATTTGAGAAAACTAATTCGTACGCCCATATCTTTCTTTGCTGTCGATACAAAGTTGTTTGCCAACCCAATAATAGGCCACCAGCAAATCCAAGATGACATTGTCAAATTTTTCAATGGACAAAGGAATGGCTCTTAACGCTGAACCGTCCTACACATTGGCCCTAGAAATCCGAAAATAATATTTACTGTGGGTGGAAATCAAGTGCAAGCAGTAAAACTACTCATTTTAGAGTACTTAAATCGCCTTCAGTTTGGTGCGGGTTTGCGCTTTTGGGACAGTTCTTAATTCTATGCATCTTGTAAAACAGATAATTAAAAAAAAAATTGTTGTAACCGAAAAAGAAAACACCTTTGAGAAGGGGATATGGAAGTCTAGGCATTTACAGGGCTTATGACCTGTCATTAGCTGGTTTAAGTGGCCGCTTCATACGCTGGGTAACATTCACTATTCTGTCTATGTTTGAACACCCACATTTCCTTAACTCTTCCATCTGTTGACTTTTGTAAAGTAAAAGAGTTAAAACCTTTATCATGTGGGTGAGATTTATCCGGCTGAACCAAGCCACCTTTTAGGCAACGCCTGAAAACAATTTTTTATACTTCTTCTTTTACCAGCTAGTTAATTCAACAATGTTTTGAGTGTGTCCAAATGCTTGTAGACTAGCTTAAATTAAATTTTAATTTGTTGTAACAGAGAGGGAAAACACTTTTGAGAAGGGAATATGGAAGTCTACGCATTAACAGGGCTTATGACCTATCATAGATTTTTCATCTCTGTTGCAACAAATTTAAATATGAATAGCTCCCTAGGGAGGAAATTCAGCCAGTCATACTCAAAACATTGCAAAATTTTTTTTTTCGTATCACGCATAACCTTTATTGTTGTATTCACATATTACAAAAGATATGAATAACATTTAAGATAAGGTAATATAGAAGTCTAGGCATCTACAGGGCTTATGACCTGTCAGTGGCTGGTTTAAGTGGCCACTTTACACACTGTGTAACATTCACCATTCTGCCCATATTTGAACATCTATATTCTTTCAATTGTTTCATCTGTTTAAGTTAGTGAAGTAAAGGAGCTGAAACCTTTATTTATGAGGGTGAGATTCATCTAATTGAATTATTTCACCTACATACTAGGCAATGCCTGAAAATGTTATTTTTTCAATTTCTATATTTCTATACTGGATTTATCAACAATATTTTGAGTTTGTCCAAATTTTTGTAAACAAGGACTGGATTCAACTCCCTGGGGAGCTGTTTCCTGGTCCATGAAGAAGTATAGACATTGAAAAAAAAAAATTTTTAGGCGTTGCCTAGTATGTGGGTGAAATAATTCAATTTAATGAATCTCACCCGCATAAATAAAGGTTTTAGCTCTTTAACTTTACAAACATCAACAGATGAAATAATCGAAGGAATATAGATGTTAAAATATAGGCAGAATGGTAAATGTTACACAGTGTGTAAAGTGGCCACTTAAACCAGCTATTGACAGGTCATACGCCCTGTAGATGCCTAGACTTCTATATTACCTTCTCTTAAATGTTCTTTATTTCTGTTGTAATATGTTAATATAAACAGCTCCCCAGGGAGTTGAATCCAGTCCTTGTCTACAAAAATTTGGACAAACTCAAAATATTGTCTTTATAATTTTGTTTTTCTTTTGCTGTTCATTTTAAAATTTGGAAAAGAAAACTTACACGACTTTTGCTAATAATGAGACCGTATTTTAATTTATATTTTTCTATTATTATTTTGTATATTGTTTTGATTATTTTGTGTATTGTTTAATATGTTAATAAGTGTTTTTGTTTTATATATAGAAGAGTCCTGACTTAACACGGAATTTTCTAACAAGTCGGCACAAAAAAAATAATTAATTGTGTCCTATGATAAAATTGTGTATTTTGTGCATTAAATAAATAAATTTTCAAATCAAAATATCGAAAAAAAGATTATATTCGCGGAAACAAATGAAAAATAATATTATTTGTAATATATTCAACATGCTAGAGGGTTGAAAGATTCACGATTATTTTACATAGCTTTGAAAAAGTTTTATGGAGTCAAATGCGAGCACTATTTTAAATCAAGGTTTGAATTATTGTCTTAACGGGCACTAGAGCTTTCAGTGTGACATTTTCGGTTGGGTCGTAACGCCCCGCTCTAGTTAACCGTTACTTTTCGTTACTCATCCGAAGCTTTTACTTCCATTTACGTTTTAAAAAGCACCGTATTTTAAAATATCCTGTTAAAGACGTAACATATTGGCTAATAAATGTTCTATTTTAGACATTTTAGTAAACATTTACGCCCAAATAAAATAAAGAAAAAAAACCTCTTTGAATTTGAATTGAATTGTAATTTTTATCCAAAACAATTTTTAAAAAGTTGTAGAACAAAAAATATCAACAAAATGAATATTTGGCTAATAAATGTTCTATTTTAGACATTTTAGTAAACATTTACGCCCAAATAAAATAAAGAAAAAAAACCTCTTTGAATTTGAATTGAATTGTAATTTTTATCCAAAACAATTTTTAAAAAGTTGTAGAACGGAAAATATCAACAAAATGAATATTTTAAAACTGCACTAAAATTCAGTTTGGATGTTAATGTTGATATAATTTTTTGTTTGTTGGTGTAATTGCATTTTATTATTTACTTAAGACTTAAGAAAACTAGTTTAAAAATGTAAGTAACTTGGAAATTAGGTCGCTGCGTTGGTCAAAAAAAGTGGTGAGATAAAAAAATATTCGCTTTTGTATATAAATTTTCCTTCCATATATTTATTAACTTTTTATATACCAATAAAATAATTCTTTCAGTCATTGATCTATCAGGCCCATATGTCGTATCCGTCGCATACGAATTATGCAAATGGTCCAGTTTTTTGTATTTATTTTTGGACTTATTTATCTTATTTTACCGAACTAAATACATTTTTTATTTTTTTTAAATGTATATATAGGTAAACAATTGAAATACAAAACATTGTCATCATCATCATAATTCCCTTTCTGCACCTTATGGTGCATAGGGCTCTTAATTAGCATACCAATCGCAGCGTATCTTGATAACTTTTATTTAAAGAAAAAAAGAAATGTTTACGTTCTTACGATTTACTCAAGTCTTTAATTTTGAGGGCCATTTTCAATGAGTTGTAAATAATCAACTATAAGAAAATGGAAATCAAGTTGGGGTAGAGTGGGAATCGAACCACGGACCTCTGGTCCATGAGTCCGAGACACTAGTCACAGGACCACAACCCAATTCAGAAGTTCGTTACATGAAGGTAAAGTGATCAGTCTTACGCGTCAGGTACCAGTTCAGGGACTATGAAATTTAATATTTCATATCAAACATGTCGGGAATCATACCCGAGACCTCTCACATGGTAGGTAAACGCGCTGACCATTACACCACGATGCCGAAAATACAACTAAAGAAAATTAATCTAAGACAAACAAAAAAAATATATAACCCCAAGACAAGATCTGGTTTGTCTTAGTAATTGTTTGAAAGACTTACACCAAAAAAGTCCAGATCCATTTGTATGATTTCTTCCAGTACAAACTTTATCAGTTTATTCCGTGCAAATTTCTATCCCAGTCATTTGATCCCCGTAAGCTTAAACTTGTAAGAACGGATAGTTAAATAAACGTTCAAATTGAAAGGTGTAATACTGATACAATATTTTCAAAAATGTTGACCCTTTTTGACAGCAATACTGCCAACAAACAAAATATAGGAAATGTGAAACGATCTTTCAATACTAGAAGTTAGATTACTCAGAGAGGTTGTAACGTGTAACTAATAATAACATCGTCAGTTAAACTTGTAAAACTCGTAAATCCCAAAATAATTTTTTTTCAGGGCAATATAAAGCTTCAGAAGCGAATCGTAGCGTAGTTGTTTTTCGATAATTAAAAAAATGCAACTCTTTACGGCCATACAAGTTTTACAAGTTACGGTGACGATATGTGATGTTGTTTTACGTTTTTTGGGCTTTTTTTATTTTATTATATATTTAACGTTTATTTAAATTTAACGATAAAAAAATATGCACTATGGCCTACTTATTTACAGCAATATTTTGTAGCAAACTTATTATGTATTTTACTATAAGTTTATTAATTTTATTATAAGTTAAGTTAAAAATAATTACAAATTAATAATCATAAAACATTTACAGTTTAACAGTGTGTTTCTGTAAATTAAAATCAAATCAATGAAAAACACGTGAAATATTTAGGATTTTACTATATATTTAAAAATGTAATATTTGTTTTATCCTTCCTCTCGTTTTATTTGAAGAATTTAAAGCATTTTTGCGACTCCAACAGAACTGCATTTCTCGTAATTTACATATAGAGAGAATTTACAACGCTAGTGTAGGAGTTTTAAAATATAAATCACTGCTATAAGGCAAACAAGTAGCTTTAGGTAAGCTCCACATATATTGTTTACTTTATGCGTTTAGTCGTGAAGTAACTTGTACACTATAACACAAATTTATATTTATTATTATACTACATATCTATTATATTTAAAAATGTGTAATTCTTCTGTAAGTGTGATATCACTGAACTCCCCCTAAACGACTTAACCGATTTACGTGCGGCTTCCAGTGAAATGTAGATCTTTGCGCTGCGCAAAATTTTCAATCGAACCTGTAAAAAAAAGTTAGAAAGATGAATATTTTTTTTATCGACGTACCAGGGTTGCATTCGACGAGAAAGCTTATAAAGAAAATGGAAGAAAGTGTTTTTTTTGTGTTAAAAAAAAAGTTTTTTTTTAATGTTTACAAACAACTTTCGCTTTTTATGGATTCCAATCAGATTATTTCCTTACATTTCTTATAATTTCAACCCATTTATTTCTTTTTACTGGATTAATGGTAATACTAAAATCATAAAATAATAAAATCGTAAAAATAATAAAATCGTGCGGGTTATGGGCTCATTGTTATGCTGATGATACCCAAATATACTTTTTCTGCTAGCCGATGTATAAAGACAATTTACAATTAGCAATCACTCTGTGTATAGGTAAAATAAGTGACTGGATGGCTGAAAATCGACTTATCCTTAATCCATAAAAGACAGAAAACCTTTGGGTTGCAACACCAAGAAGGCAACATATGTTAACAGATTCCTCTTTAAACACTGGACCTTCTATTATTCCTAATGTCAAGCTTTTAGATATTGACGCTGAACTTTCGCTTGAAAGACAAATCAGTCAGCGCATGTTTTTACCAGCTAAGGAAAATTAAGTATATTCGAAAATATCTACCTAATAAGGCGGCCAGTCTCTTAGTGAACGCATTTATGATATCGCGAGTCGATTACTGCAATGGAATATATGCTGGCCTCCCTAAATATAAAATGGAACGATTGCAGTCGATTCTGAATGCAGCTGCTAGGCTGATCTTTGGTGTATCAAAGTACGATCATATTACACAGTTGCTTCAAAGTCTGCACTGGCTACGTTTTCCTGAAAGGGTTGAGAATAAGCTGTGTTGGTTTATGTATAAAACAATGCATAACACGGCTCCTCAATACCTTAAGGAACTCTGCATTCCGGATGAGTTGGCAGATAGGCGCCTCACTCTCCGCTCAGCCTCCTGTTCTGCTGTAGGCTGTAGGGAAGGTGATACTACCCCAATTACGCAACCAGAGTTCCAAATTTGGTGATAGAGCTTTTGCAATAGCCGGACCTTTGGCGTGGAATGCCTTACCTTCAGAACTACGAAATTGTGCAACAGAATCGCTTTTTAGAAAAAAAAAAAACTCATTTATTTGTGAAATCGTTTCCTGATTTAAAAAGTGCTACTGCTTAAAAGGAATACAAACATAATACATATGTGTATGGGTAATTTATAAAATTAGTGCGTAAGTGAATAGTAATTAAGAGTAAGCTGATAGAATTAAGTATAATGTACAGCGCCCTTGAAGTGATTATTCACGAAAACGGCGCTATAAAAATTGTCAAAATTTGTTTTATTATTATTATTTACTAAAATAATATTAACAGACATTAAATACATTTTTGAAAATCTCATTTATGAATACAATGCACCCGTGTTGGTAAGAAGAGCCGAGTTTGACATTGGCAAAAAAAATCTTTAATTGAAAATTAATTATTTTATGCTTTGGAATTCAACCATAAACAAGTATCTAGGTACCTACTTAAATTCCATATTTGAATATTAATAATTTTTAGTTTTAGAATTGAATCATAAACAAGTATCTAGGTATCTACTTATCAATGAAAAGTCTTTTTCCAAGGTAATGGCAGGCAAGCCAACGTTCGGACAGGACAACGTCTGTCGGGTCCGCTAGTTAAATATAATATTGCAACATAATTCGAAAATTATTACTGCAGAGAATAAATTTAATTATAAAATTAACACAAATTTTGACAAATAATAAAAAATATTTATTATTCTTTATTTTAAATCAATGTTAATTGTGGTTCATAAATACATTAAAAAAACACATTTTGAATCAATCGGTTTTTTTTTTTTTTAGATTGAAAAAAGGATATTACATTGATTCTAATTGTGATGAAAATAACATTAAAGAATTTTGACAAAGAAAAGGTATTTTAATATTATCTTTCTGTTACTCTCTCACCGGTGCCTTCCCAATACAGTGCGAAAAAGACAATTGAACAACGGACTAATTTTGGTAAACTGAAATCGACAAAATTGACGTTTCGTTTTTTTTTTCGTTCCTGTCTCGTTTTGTGCACCCAAAAAATAAACCGATTTTGATGTTTTTTTAAAAATAGTATCCAAACAAAATTTTCTGTGTAGGTATCCTTTCCGTTTTTCAAAATTATTTATTATATTTGTGAAACGTATGCCCGAAGACGGCGGATAAAACTGGGTTCTTTTTTGGGATTTTGGATGGTTCTAGCTCCAAGAAACAATTTATCAAAATACATAACAATAAAGACACGTCAATGATAAATAGATATATATATATATCTATATCTATATATATATATATATATTGTGTAAAAAAATCATTGCTCTAGTGTCATAATCCAAAGAGAAAATACCGGAATACGATTGCATGAAGAAAAATCAGACCGCGTTTCCTCTTTTTTTATTTACCACGACATTCATTTTGTTGTTGAAATTGTTTAAAAAATGACTTATTACACTTTATAAATCGTCATTTGCACAACCAATTTTAAATGCAACCTGTGAATGAAAATGAAAGAAAAAACTTTTTTTTATGTAAATAGTTATAATTTTTAAGATTCACTTGACTTGTCATCAATAAACCATTATTTCGAATATGATAAATGACCAAAAAACACATTTATCTTTTTTTGTTAGAATGGTTATTGGACAGACTCCATGCCAACAGATTTGGTTGAAATCTAAGTATCAATCCAATGTTTAAGGTAAGGACTTTGGCTGATAGGTAGTGTCAAAGTTCCGGTGAAGTATAAAAGGGCATGGCACTTCACAAAACAAACCACTTGTGAATTGATGCCTGCATTGCGTTTCTGAACGCTTTTATACCCTTAAGAGGGGGTTCTTTATAATATTACAACATTAATGCGGTAAAAATTAGGCCATGCTTAGTGAACTAAAAATTCATTATTTTGGGGGAAATTTTTTACATGTACTTTACTCGTAGTCAAAGTCAACAGAACCGAATTACGAATGAAGGTCAATGTGTCACAAGTAAAAACACTCTAGGTAACAATTATTTAACGTTTTTCTGATAAAAAAATTATCATGTCAACGCACAGTAACAGTTGAAAAACTTTTATCATTATTAACACTTTGTATCCCAGAGCCGTGTAAAAACCACTGGAATCAATTTTGGAACCTGTAAGAATGCAAGAGATTAAAAATAGAAACAATACCTGACCGAAAAATCATATAATAAGCCATTATACATCACTTTACATCGTCCGTTGTCTGTCTTCTTCATTTTATAAAGAGATGTCGATAAGGCAATTTAGTTATTTCATTAAAATAATAATTTTTATTTTAGACTGCTCAGCTCAATATAATATATGTATGAAAGAGGAGGTTTCTATATCTTGAATACATAATGCACTTATTATTTTTCTTAATATAGACTAAAATAATACTATCGGTTACATTCTTTCTAACTTCTGGAATAAACTGCTTCTTTGATTACCAACATATTTTGTTTTCATATAAAAACAATTGTGATAATATACACAATACCTGGGTTTATCAGCTGTCTAAAAAAGTGCACTTTATTGACTTTTATTAGTAATTTTTTGCTGCTTGTAAATTACGTGAAAACACGGGACCGGGACACAACGTGTGGTTATTATAATCACGTGCTTACACAGCTCCAGGATCTAAAGTACAAAAAAATAACTGAAACCTGTATATGTGGGAACATTGGAACGTGGCTCTCCATAAAGGCCAATGTTGGCAAAACTATCATGCAAAAATGTTTCGAATTGTTTTAAATAGATACAAGAAGTTTCAACTAATTTAATTCTAGTATTTTTATAATTATGACACTTTTAAGAAACCCTTCACAAAGCAGGAAATTTCACAAAAATGGACCGGGCGCAGGGTAAATTCTATGTGTATTCAAAGTGTTCAAAAGGCATCCCGGTTCGCAAAATAAAGGCAGATATTTTTATAGTCGATTTTTATTTTATCTATTATTTATAATACTAGGATGTTTGAAAAAAACGAGTCCTGGCATAAAATATATTCAGCCTTAATGGATTTAAAATGGTATTTGATCATGTTGATGAACGCAACGCAAGTGGCTTCTTTTAGCTAATCAAGGCATACATTTCTAGAATCAGTTTGTTTGTATCTACAGTAATAAAAGGTTCAAGTATTATTTTTTCGTATATTTATTTATAACGTATTTTATTATTCTATACTATAACTATTAGGTACAGGTTTATACTTTTACAACAGGTTGAAAGTCTAAGGGCATTACTAGAGGTCATTATTGCTTAATATTTTCCTTTTCCAAGTGAAGATGAAAAGCCAAAATGTCCTCCCGAAGATCCAAAATGTGTAGATGTAATGGAAACTTTACCACCACCAGCGCCAGAGAGAAGTCCAGATGAATATGATGGTATCGAGTGTAGCGATCCAGATATTTCATGTGAAGATATTCCTGAGCCACCATGGGATGAAGCTCCCGAGCCACTTGATAATCCATGGGATGAAATTCCTAATCCAATTGAACCACCTGACAATCCGTGTGAGGAAATACCAGAACCGAATGAACCTCCAGATAATCCGTGAGAACCGGTACCAAATGAACCTCCAGATAGTCCATGAGAATCAGATCCAAATGAACTACCCGAAAAACCATGAGAAGATATTCCAGCTCCACCAGTTAATCCATGGGAAGATATTCCTAATCCACCTAAATCACCAGACAGATCATGGGAAGAAATCTCTGATCCATGCAAATTACTAGAAAGTCCTGACCCATATGAACCTCCAGAAAGGCCATGAGATGATATTCCTGAGTCATATGAACCCGCAGAAAGTCCATGAGATGATATTCCTGAGTCATATGAACCCCCAGAAAGGCCATGAGATGCAATTCCCGAGCCATATGAACCCCCAGAAAAGCCATGAGATGAAATTCCTGAACCATATGAGCCTCCAGAAAGGCCATGAGATGATATTCCTAAATCATACAATCCACTAGTCAACCCTTGAGATGATGAAAGTTTGGAAGAACCATACAAATCATTAAAAGAAAATTTAATTCCTCCATTGGACCCGTGTCCTCCGGATCCATATAAACCGGAACTATATCCGTTGGAACCATGTCCACCGGAGCCGTATCCACCGGAACTGTATCCACCAGAACTGTATCCACCGGAACCATATCCGCCGGAACCGTATCCACCTGAACCGGATCCGGAGCCTATTCCATCATTTGAACCGGAGTTTATATAAATAGGAACTTGTCTTTCAACAACATATGGCTGAGGTACTGGAACTGGATAAGGTTTGTCTACAGGAACTGGGTACGGTTTTGGAACAGGAACTTCAACTTTATGTATAACCGGTACTTTGACCGGAACTTTAACTGGATAAGGCACTGGGTTATCAACTTTGTATGGCACTAATTTTTCTACGGGTACTGGGTATGGTTTTGGTACTTCAACCGGGTAAGGTCTGTCTACTGGAACAGAAACGGGTATTGGAACAGTTCTTTCTATATGCACTGGATAAGGTTGAGGAACGTTTACGGTTCTTGTTATAACTGTAGATACACTTTCGGAGTTTTGACCTCCTCCTAGACCACCTTGACCTCCTCCGAAGAAACCGCCGTCCCCTCCAAAGCCTTGAGAACCACCAATTCCTAATCCATGAGATCCACCAATGTCAAATCCATGTCCTCCTGAATCCGATCCTTGGTTTCCTAAACTTGATCCGAAATCATGTCCAGAGAGATCAAATCCCGATGATTCGTGACCTCCGTAACCCAAATCAAACAATCCTCTTTTATCTTGCTGTTTTTTAGGATCTTCTGTTTTATCAGTCTTTTTCGTCTCTTTGTTCTTTTCCTTAATTTCTTTTTTTATTTCAGCCCCAAATGTTTCAAGGAGAAGAACAGATAATGCAAATATTACCTGCAAAAATAGAAAATCAAATTTAAAAAATCGAAAACAACAATAAAAAACTTATTTTTTGAAAAATCTTACGTATGGTTATTAGAAAACTTTATGCATTTTTAAAAAAATAAATAAAACAGTAACATTTAAAAAATAACTAAAAAAATCTCGGTTTGAATAAAAAAATTTACTTTTATGTAGCTGCGTACGTTATACGATTTTTCACAAATTTTTCACAATTCTGTAGATATGCAAATGCAGGGTTAAATAAAAATAAGATTAACGTTTGTTAAGCTATTAAAAAAAAAAAAACATTAAATCAATATAATAAGCAGTAGGTATTTTGAAAAAAAGCATTGAAACCAAATTTTAAACAGAAAACTTAGAAACATAAATAATTATATGACAGTCGTAAAAAACATTGAAAAAAAAGAAATTGTTGCTTTTAGGTTTGTAATTTTTCCTCCTTAAATTAAATAATTAAATAAAGAGTTACATACATCAAAATGGTGAAAAAAACATAATTTTTTTTTTTTTTTTAACCACTGAATTTGTGAATAAAGTAAACTATTGCGTAAATTAATTTATTTAATAAATTAAGACTAATCATAAAAACACTTCAATTTGAAAAATTATCGGATTAAATCACGAGGAACTTAATATCAAATATAGTTTCCTATAGTAAATACATCACAAGATTCAAAGTAAGTCAAATAGCTCAAATATACTTTCGTGTACAGTGCAGATACAAACTGTACGCTTTTAGATAATTCAAGAGTGTTTTTTAAAATTATGTATTTATTTACATAAATTTTGCATCAGAGATTTGAAGATAAATTTTTGTCTTACCAATAACTTCATATTTATTATGTGTGTACACACGTCCTACTAACATAAAATACTTTCATTGAATGATGATTTTCATTGAACTTTTTTCTTATTTATACTACTCAAGATATTAGTTGACACGGATCCCAAAGGCAGAACCTAGATTGGATCAAGTAAAATGGGGTAACTAACTAACTAACTAAAAAGATCGACGAACAAACCTTAAAGTTTTTATGGGCATCATTATACAAAGAAAAAAAAGGAAATTAAAATCACTCCGTAAACATACAAAAATAAATATTGTGGCAATGAGGCTTAAAATAAATCTCACATAAACCATTGATTGGTGTACTGATGCAGTGCTATCTATATGCGGTGCGTATATAGATTTGGGTACTTTATTTATAACATTGTTAAAATAGTAGACAACTTTATCTAACAACATAAGTTATTGCTTATAAGTTTAAATCAAATAAAAAACGTATTAAAAACCAGGTAGTGGTCTCGTGTTAGTGTTGAGGACTCAAGGACTAAAGGTCTTAGGTTCAAATCCTACTAAATGACAACTCGATTCCCATTTTCCAGCACAAGTTATTTACGACTTAAAGGTTGAAAAAAAACATTTTTTTTCTTTATTTGTATTCAGCAGGTGATTCCTAAAATAATATCTTTTGTTTATTTAAAAACAATAATTTTATTATCATTTTTTTAACATTTCCACTTGCTGACAAGCTACTAAAATAGAAACTTGGTTGGTTGTTCCTTAAAAAACAAAAAAAAACAATTAGATAATAGGTAAATTAATGTGAAATTTATTTCAACAGAGAGTGAAAACATTTTTGAGAGGGGAATATGAAAGTCTAGGCATTTAAAAGGCTAATGAACTGTCATTGACTGGTTTAAGTGGCCACTTTATTCACTGTGTAACTCTCCCCAAAAATATACTCTATTTTATTTTGTAAAAATTAAGTTTACAATCTTTTACGAATACAAACGAGTAATATTATATATTCATTATCATTGTTCCCTCTCTGCACCGAATGGTGCATAAAGCACTGCATTAGAACACCAATCGCGGCATATCTTGATCATTTATATAGATTCGATAGTGTACTGTCAGTTCCAGGATGCAGAACTAAGTTCGCACAGAGGCACTCCTTACATGTTGGTCCAAGATCCTTCAATCTTCTAACTAAGGAATTACAAAACATTAAATTACTGGAACAGTTAAAGTAGGTTTGAGGTATTGAATTAGCATGGAAGGAACAAATAGACAACTTAAAAAAATAATTAATTAAAATTAACAATAAAATGCAAACTGCAAATAAATCCTGTTTTCATAATACCAGCGTATGTTAATTTTGTTTTTTTTTCTTTTCTTTTCATGGTCATGTCATACCATATTTATATGCTATAAACTTATTAATAATTAAAAAAGGAATGGCCCACGTTTAGACGCTGAAGTCTTTGTGGGCATTTTTTCCAATTTATGTTGTAGTTTAATTTTGAGATGTATTTATTTAATGTGTATTTTTGTAATTAACATTCTATGTAAATATATGTGTGGAAAAATAAACAAATAAATACATGAAGATGATCAGCTTAACGCTTCAGTTACCTGTCAATGGACTATGAAATATACAAGAACACTCAAAAATACATTATTTCTAACCAAGAATAACAGCCGATTCGAAAAATTTTAACATTTTTATTTCTTACATAAAACTAAGTTACCCCGCTTAATTTTTATTTCAAATCTCAAAATGTAATGTTATGTCATAGTGACCCAATCCATATGTGGATCCGGTGTAAATTTGTAACCTTTTTTTTCTTAATTAACTAAACGGAGAAAGTGGTTCGCCAAATAATTTAATGCGGAAATCAGATCGCCAAATCTCAAACATAATCCGCTATCATATTTGTTAATTACATATATTATCGTGTTCGTTTTTTGTCTCGGGTAATTTATTTACAATGGAAAAAACTACCTATGTACAATATTATCATTGCACTGCAGTTGAACGAATATCAATTATATTGTAACGGTTATTTCGGTAGGATTATTTTTTTATATCGGTTTATATAGTGGACCTTACGTACAATTAAAATTTTAGTTTTATTAAACATGTCTATACAACTTTCTCGTGATTTTATTTAAATTTTTGGAAAAGAAAAATATGTCCAGGCAGCTAGAAATTCTGACATGTTATTGTTAGGTTAAAGTAATCCTTTATACTTATTCTTGTAAATGGGGATCAGTGCTAAACAAGCTCCTGATGTCACTGCGACTTGTGCAGGTCTATTTTGATGGGTCCCTATAAATCAATTCTTGCCCCATGCCAAAGTCTTCGAAGAGACAGGCTGCTTAATGGAGGTCGAAAGCTCTGACCCAATCCATGACTAAATTTTAATCTCCTTCAAGCCTTCAAGTTCAACTATCAGGTTGTTCTGCAACTAAACTGTTATGTTCTTAATTTGTTGAAACTGAGAGGGAAAATATTTTTAAGAGAAAGTAATAAAGTCTAGGCATTGAAAGGGCTTATGACTGTCGTTGGCAAATTTAAGTGGCCATTTTATACACTGTGTAATATTCACCATTCTGCCTATGTTTTGACATCCATTTCCCCAATTTTTTCATCTGTTTTCCTAGACTTCCATATTCCCCTCTCAAAAATATTTATTTAGGAAATCCAAAAATAATGTTTTTTTATAATAAATAACACAAAAATAGTGCTTCACATATAAAAACAAGGAAAATATTTTAATATGTTAAAATAAACAAAATGTGTTTTAAAAAAATAAATTGCGTTATCATTTGAAAAACAACCTGTTATTTTTAAAAATAATGTGTTGTGTAAAAATAATTCCAACTTCTTTTACTCAAAAGAAACATTTACAGTTTCCTCTAAAAACCAACAAAAATTAAGTTAACATTATGAAATACTGCATTTTAGGCTGTAAAAATTACTAAAAATAGCTTTTTTGCAGTATCAAGTTTTAATACTGCATTTTTTTTTTTAAATGCCCAAATCGGCATTTTTTCTGCAGTAACTGATGCAAATTTGAAAAAACTTTTTAAAATATTTTTTTAACGACTCATGACGCGCTTTTTTCTTAAAATTAATCATTATCGGATGATGGATATGGATAAAGCCTTAGGACGAAATATTTTTTTTATTTTTATGAATACAATTTTTTTATATTTTTTTTATATGTTAGTTGCATTATTCTTTTACTTTGCTTGTAATGTACAAGGTTTATATTTACTTAAAAGCGATGGTTATTTATTTGTTTACTTAATTTTTTTATATTTTTTTAAATTTATATTAAATTTACTTCAATGAAAACCTTTATTTAGTTATTTTATGTAAGGATCGGTGAGATGTTTCGGCTGTGACCTGTTTCAAGAGCTTTTCCGCATTTGCTATAGTGACGAGCAAACCATAGAAAACTCGTCAGGAGAAGGCGGACCGTTGTAATTCGTCAACAGATCTTCCGATCCACTTGAAGAGTGTTCGGCATTTGGTGTTCTGCTATCATTGATACCTTTTATTGCCTTTACTATATCTGTCATGTATAATGTTACCTCTCTTGACAAGTCCCTATGACTAATCACTACATGCACATAGTGTAAATCTTCATTTAGATCATCAATATCAATACCATTGTGACTTACTTATTTAAAAAGTTTTTTTACGTTTTTCTCGAAAGTGGATTTTTCGAGTTACGGCGGTTAAGGGATTGCACGACAGTATTGCAGGAAGGGGGCGAATATTCTCACATTGTCGGGTTAAAACCTTGTTTAAACAACGGTCCACCAACTGTGCTGCTTTTTTGTGATATATAACATCACCTTCACATAATATATAAGTTTATTGTTCGTTATATTATAAATTATAAATGTTATATTCTCTTTTTCTTCTTGCGGCGCCTTGTTAGCTAGAGCATCTCAGTCCTGTTCTTCTCTTATATTCCGCAGTCACGACTTCTGTTTACTAGATGCACTCGCCATAGTGATTCCTGAGAAACGATGAAGAGAATGGATTCCCGTTGCCTTCTCTGGTGGATTTTTCTGTCGGGGTTACCTTCCCTTTGCTGGTTGGTTTTGGTTTGGATGCGATAGAAACTCTCCATTCGCCCTCTCGTTATCTGCTATGGTCATACCGTTATGAGTATAATCCTACTACCCAGGGTTTGCGAGATGAACGCTAACGAGTTGTACTAGTCAGTTGTGTTGCTGGTGGAATGCAACTGGGCGTTCGCAGCATTTTATTGAATCTGTGATTGAAGGTGTGACCTTACGACAAGATGTGACTCGCTGCGACCCTACTGACGGTTAAAATCCCTTATGTTATATTATAATGTTATTATTTTATAAATGTTATAAAAAAACGCACTTAGTAATTTCCGGTGAGAACTATTATCAAGCGGAGGCGATAAGGTTTGCTAGGCCATAGGCTCTGGATACCTCTCGAGAGCCTTAACAACGCTTGCATACTCAACAAGCCATCAGGTTTTTGCGGACTCAGATGCCCTCGGTTGTCGTTAGTTCATGTCTGAACCACGGGATGCCGATCTGTTTTGAGATGAGGCCGTTAACAAAGAGGCCCAGTGAGATGTAGTGCATACCACGTAGTGCTCCATCTAGATAGCGGAAATGGATCAAGTCATTACTATGATTACTGAATATGCGCAAACGCTGCACACTGTCTTTGATGAGCTTAATTTTTGATCAGTTGATTTCTAAAAATTAAAAAACCATCATTCTGTGTTTAGGCAATGCATGCTTCTTAAAAGACTCCTCTCTAGTGACTCTCTAGTGCTGTAATGACGGTTTAAATTAAGCAAAGGACAACATATTTTGAAATACCGGGTTTAAAATCAAATATTAACAAGAATTGTAAAAAAAAATATACTGGTTTAAAATGAATTTTCAATAATTTGTAAAAATAATAATATTTATAGTTTAGGCAGCTGGTTACAGCAAAAAAAGACTTTATTATTTAAGAAAACAAGAAAACCCCCTTTTTAATACATCATCGTTCGTTTGAACATACCTCATTTGTTTATTTTAAGAAAATAAGAGCACACAATTAAATAAATCAAAATTATACACCAAATATATATTATTGATTAATTGCACGTTTATATTTCTTTTATTCACAGTATATTTTTCAACACATTACTAAATAAAATGCCAAAAAACGCAAACGTCATTATGTTGTTTTTTAATTGTATTATTACCTACTGATACGTTGTAGTACTTGTTCAACACATTGATATTTTCTTTGTCCTCATTTGCATAATATCCTATGTAAATGTGTAAACTAAATAAATAAAATAATTTGACTTTTTTAAACAGAACACGACAGTTAAAAGATAATTATCACAATGCGGAAACAGTAAAATATTTTGTTGCATCCATTTCAACCAACTGTTTGATATAAATTTAGATATGAATTAAAAAGTTAGTTTTCCGGTCACATTGTGTTAGATATCCAGCTGGTACAGTTTTCAATAAATTCATGTAGAATACTTATGCAATTTTAGGAAGTTACTTCACAAATGTCGAAGTCATTTTATTATACTTAAGATCTGACCAAATATATATCCATATATAGCAGACAAAAAATACATATAAAAATATGCAAAAATACAATGGTTTCTCTTTTATTCCCATAATTATATAAAATCATGATTTACAACCCCTGCTTGCTCTTGTATATAACATCTTAATTTGTTTAATCTCCCACCAGTCTGACGATGTTAATCACGATGAAACCCGGTCAATGGTAAAAAAATATAAATAAAAGTGCAATCAAACTATTTACGTATTCTTATTATTATAATTACACAATGGTTTAATTGTAAAATCGAGAAACTTATTATTACAAGAGAAAACATGCATATAAAATGTTAATATATGAATAAACGAGTTAATTTATTTGAATTAAATATTATCCTCCCCAGTATTGTACAATATATGTATCAGGGTTATTCCCGATTAGTGTAAATATCAAATTGTCAAAGGATTTTTTAAGAATAGCATTATGACAAATCATTTAAAATGTCCACTCAACTATTGACGAGTGGATGATGAAACTTTCCATTCTTACAGCAAAAAGCCCCAGGGATCATAAAATATTAGGCTTCTTAATAAAGAACTTTATATTTTTTACGTACTTTTGTTAGTCATATAATATCCTGTTGCAACATAAAATTAACACACTCTTTATCTTGGTTTGATCGTAGTTTTTATACTAGCATTAAAAAAGCGGAACACACCATACTTTATTTTTGCAATAAATCACCAACATCACTTGTCTGATTACTTAGTAAATTACCAGTTTGCTTCGAACTGGCAGTGATTTGCGGTTTGCGCTTATTGCGTTTCGTATTTGAAATTGATAAATAAAAAATTTTAATAGATAATATACGAGTGAAGTATATTCTTCTTTCTTCTTCTTTTCTATCATATATTCCTGCACCTATAAATGCGTTCATTAATGAATGTATTATGACTTTTGTTCGAAAGAAATGTTATAGGACACTTAACAAGTTCACTACACTAGTGCACCATAAGGCCGACTCGTCTCTACTCGACAATGATAGGCAGCGAGGCTTATTACAGTGGTAAAAAATATTCTTACAGATGTAAGATCACGTCTTCGAGATTTGCATTGGTTAAGGGGCTCAGAGAAAATAATATATAAGCTTTACGGGACAGTATTCAAATCCTTTCATGAAATGGCTCTGGTATACCTAGCAGACCCCTGTATTAGGGAAAATACATGTCAAAGAAAATCTATTATTAGGTCAGCATTTCATTCAGGAAGAGGAAAACTTGTCAAACTCCGGCCCTGCCCAAACACTAGGTTCAAAGATCTTTCTTTTGCCGTTGCCGGCCCCTTTGCCTGGAACCAATCGCCTTCGCTCTTATGAATCATCGACAGTTCCAGTCAGTTCAAATATCAACTCTTCAATTTAAAAATAACAAAGTAAAATATGTAGATTAACAAATTACAACAGGGATGGAGGATACCTTAAAGAAAGGAATATTGAAGTCTAGGCATTTTCAGTGCTTATGACCTGTCAATGGATGGTTTAAGTGGCCACTTTGCACACTGTGTAGTCCAGTCTTTTGTCTACAAACATTTGGACAAACTCAAATATTGTATAATATGTAGTCTTAAATTAATTAGAATCTAAGTTTAAGTAATGTAAGTTTAAGGGGTTTGTACCCTTATTAGCTGGTCAAAGTGAACATAAAATTGTATTTATGATAAAATGTATAAATAAAATAAATAAATAAAGTTAAGAGGAGGTTTATCATTATTAAAAGTGATACATAATTGAACCAAATATTATTATTATTGTAAGATACTGTATCCGGGCCTACCAAGATATAGTTATGTGTGTGAAATAGAACTAGAACCTTGGACGAGTGTTTTTGAATCGATAGCTGCTCTCAGTTAAGCATCCTGAAAAAGAAAATAAGTCCACCTCGTAGTGTAGCTTGTAGCGCACGCTTACGATTCTTGAGGTCCCATATTTGATTCCTGACAGGGTCAACGAGAAACATATGTTTTCAAGTTGCTTTTACACAGCCATATTTCACTGTCTCTGTGTTACTTTTTTTTCGACGTGATGTTCATATAATTTTAATCAAGAAGATTTTTTAAGGAAGGGGAGAGGGTGGATGGTTTGAACACGAGAAGCCTTTGAACTGGCCAAATATTTGAGTCAAATATTGAAACAATATGTATTTACGTATTTTTTCCAAATGACAATATTGTTGTCAATAGTTGTCGCTGAGAAGGGAACGCTGTTGATGATAATTATGCATTTTGTTAAAATAAAAGCTAGTTGTTTGAAGGACATTTTTTAAATACTTACAAATCGATCGGATTCCGCTTTGAAAGAGGTTTATAACACAATATTTTAAATGAATGTGTGTATAAAATATAAATATATATATTAAAAAATGAAAAAATAAAAACTCTACAAAATCTATGTTCAGGAACAAAAAGTATAACAACAATATGTAGATCTACCCTGGAGTGGCCTGGAGAAGCTATTGCGCGATGCCATAGGCTCAAGGCTCTTTGTCGAAGTAGGGCAATGAAGGAGTTTATCCGTCCAGCCGTTAACATTTCGGAGATTAAAAAAAAACAAGTGTATTAAAAAAAAGACAAACAAAATAAAAACATTTTTTAAAAAAAAAATACATAATTTATTCAATTACATTTTTTGAAAACTTACAAAAACAACAGATTATGTAATTATTTTAATCTTAACAATTATTTTTAAATACGAAATACATCGAAAATAATTTTACTATATTAAAAGCTAACTATCTTTATTCCGGGGTAAATTACTAATTCATAAATGCACGCCATGTTAATATATTTATATGAAATGAGTATAATTAATTAAATGAAAAATTTATCTGAGGTAACATTAAACATTAGTATTTACAACACTTACGTAATAAAGATAAAGTCTTTGGACTGCATACATACAATAGATAATTTCTTATGAACATTTAAAACTATATTTTTAAAATTAATTTTATTTATTCATTGTGGATATTATACAGTCTTTAACAAAAAAATACAAGGTAAATAAATACTGAATAAAATTTGACCAATTATAAATTTCGAATGAAGTAGTGCCAATTAATTGATATTTTAAATATATATATACATGCTTATACTAGGATGAAGAATACAAATAAAAAACGTTTTACAAGAACTCTATGATTTCCTAGTATTAAAAGCTTTTGTGTATTTTTGACGTAAGTAAAAAAATATATCTACAATGTTTTGATTATATGCAAATTTTTGCAGACAGGCTGGATTTCTTCTCCTAGACGTAATTTAGATGTAAATGTGTTGAAACAGAGAGGAAAAACCATTTTGAGAAGGGAATATAAGAAAAGGGTGTAAGAATAAGTATAAAAATGGAAAAAAAAATGTTTTCAGGCGTTGCTTAGTAGGTGAATTGGTTCAACCGGATGAATCTCACCCGTATGATAAAGGTTCTAGCTCCTTTACTTCACAAAAGCCAACAGATGAAAGAGTTGAGGAAAAGTGGATGTTAAAACATTGGCAGAATAGTGAATGTTACTCAGTGTATAAAGTGACCACTTTTTTTTAAATAGAAAAATAAATATTGGCGTTCTTATGATTTACCCAAATATTTAATCTTTTGGTGGCCATTTTCAACAAGTTGTAAATAACTCACTATTAGAAAATGGAAATCAAGTTGGGGTATAGTGGAGTTCAAATCTTGGACCTCTGATCCTTGAGTCCGAACACTAGCCGCGAGACTACAATCCAAATTATTTAAGCCAGCCAATGACAGGTCGTTAGATCTGTAAATGCCTAGACTTCCATATTCCCTTCTCAAATTTTTTTTCTTTCTTTTGAAACAAATTTAGAAAAAAAAAATTTCTGCTTAGATGTTTGAACTAAACATTGATTGTAAAAGAAGTTAATTTTAAAGTATTGTACATGAAAAAGCAAGTGAAAAGAAAAATAAGTTATAAAAGTACCTATATATTTGAGTTTTTTCATACATCGGAGTAGAACATAATATTATTGTTCGTTAAAAAAAATATTTTTGAGAAAAATAATCATAAGACATTTTGTGTTATTTCTCGTAGAGGTTGTTTTTAAGAGAATTTCTGTTTGAAGCACTAACTTTCTCGTTATCCATTGTGATTATATATCTATTTTTAAACTTTATTTTTAACCACTTGTTTATTTATTAAATTATCGACCGGTTCGGCGCACCACGCACGTGCTGCTTTATCGAGGTATAATTGAAAATTTAATATTAATCCCATTCCAACGTCTTCAACGTCATGGATGAACATATTAAGTTCTCCAAAACAATGCTTTTGCTTGTAATATTTAAAATGAAGATCCATAACAAGATTTTGACAAGGGGAAGAGATCAGTGTATTAGATGGCTCCGGGAATAAATATATAATATCAATGCTGTCTTCAATATTATCATTATATGTACATATATATATATATATTTATTATGTATATCATCTTTGAATAAACTTAAAAGCGATGCTTTGTAATTTGTAAATATGTATTTTAACGAAACATAAAATTATTTAATAATCTGTTTATTAAATTAAATATGTACCATATAAATGTATTACTATTATTATTACATTAAATTATATTATTTTCGGCTTCTATTATTATTACATTAAATTATATTATTGTCGGCCTCGTGGTGTAATGGTCAGCGCGTTAGCCTGCCATGCTAGAGGTCTCAGGTTCGATCCCCGAGATGGTTGATGTGAAATATTTATTTGAATGGGTGTTTTCACACTAGAATATTTTATAGTCTCTAGACTGGTACCTGAAGCGTAAGACTGATCATCTTACCATCATGTAACAAAAAAAAAAATCAAGATACGCTGCGATTGGTGTACTAATGCAGTGCCCTATGCACCATTAGGTGCGGAAAGGGAACGAAAATGATGATGATAAATGTATTACTATTATTATTACATTCAATTATATTATTTTCATTTTTACTGTCAAAATTAATTACTAAATTGAATTATAAATTTATTATTAAATTTTCATTACATATTGTCATGTATTATAAAATAATATATTTGTATGGTTATTCTTGTTATTTTATTTATTTATTATGTATTTTGTATATTTTTTTTGGTATTATTTGTATATTTTTTTCTATATTTATGAACGTTTTTATTTTTATATGGAAGAGTCCCGACTTAACACGGAATTTTCTAACAAGTCATATTATAAGAATTATAATTATGACGTAGTAAAATTGTACAATTTCTGTTTTGATAATGTCCTAACAAGACAAAACGCGTCACATATGGGTATTTAAAAAAATGAAAGTAGAATTAAATCCAATGAAAGTGTTTTATTTTAGATACCTTACCAAACTTGATTTATTATCTATTTATTGGATTAAGGTACACACTGTCAAAATTATAAAATAGGATTCTATCAATTTCTTAATAATACTTCGGTAAAAAAGAACGTTGTGTTCAGAAATTAGCCGGCAACTAAAAAAATAAAAAGTGGTTAAAAACAAAGCGTTTGTATTTTTAATTTTAAAATAACATACACCGACAGTCACACATTTATATTCATTAATCTCAATAACGCGCAATTATTTTTTAATAAAAAGAGAAATTCATTTTGTAAATTATTTGTTTCAAAATAAAATGAAAATAATTTACAAAAAACTCATTACTATCACATTGATTCAAAAGAAAGAGGTGGTGTATTTATAGCAAAATTAATCACAATAACAACATCAATTTGTTATTGTTCATTCTCTATAAAATGAAACGAAGCCAATGCGAAATTGCGATTTTTCATATTCATTGATTAAAATGTTTATCTTTTATAGTATGGTCTTAAAAATATAATAATTAAATAGGGTGATTTTCTACTCATGATTTTTACTAAATGATTAAAGATTTATGAAGTTTAAACAATATTCTTGTCATTATCAAGTCTTGTATTGTTGTTCATAACAAATATTCCGGTGATGGTATTTGGGTCATCCAGTTTGCTTGGCACATCTTCAGTAGAGCCCTCGATGGACCCTTTGTTGCTCGTCCCAGTTGTAGACTGTGAAACCTGAACGCTTTCAGAGTCCCTGAAAGAATGATAAAGTATTACAAATTTTACACGCTGACTTATACTGACAAACTCCGGATGCACACGCACACAAATATTTTTGTGTAGGTTTGAGATTCGTAGACTATCTTCTATTTTTAACGATTATGTTTTGTAATTCACGAAGTTTTTTTTTTTAAAAACCTGGAAGTACATACAATTTTATACAAATTTAATATATTTTAACATTTCTTATTACATGAAAGAAAATAACTATTCTTGTGTAGCTTTTGGTACTTTGTTTACAAATAAAATAAACATTTTAATTATGTCTTCTTAGATTGCAAGCCAGATCAAAACTTTACATTCTTACAACTTTAACTTTTACTTTACATATTTTGATAAAAAAAGTAAAAATAATTGTCCCATAAAATTATCTATAATTTATCTAAACTAATTTCTAATTTTATTTTCAATCAGCATGATTTATGTGAAAAATATCAGGGGTAAAAGCAAAATCGTAAAATAGTAGTAGTCAGGTAATAAAAGTATGTTTTACGTTCGTAAAGAAATAATTTTGCTTTATCATTATAAAAACAAGGAGCTGAAATAAATGAAAAATTTTATTGCGCTAGTATTTCATAACAGAAAACATGTTTAAGAACCATTACTTTTATTAATTAACAGTTTAGAAAGAATTATTTGTTTGTGTTTCATTAGGAGTTAATTACAAATAGTCGTTTGTAGTATACCAGCGTAATGTATTTTTGATTAATTTCCATGGTTTCAATACAATTAAAAAATACATTAGAAAAGTTTTTTTAGAATACGCTCAATAAAAATAGAGACTGGTTAAAATGTGTTATTTTTATTTAAATAAATAAAATGTAGTAAAAATTAACAAACAACTGTTGTAGATGTAAAATAAACAACATAACATGCTATTTATTTTACAAATACATTATTTTGTATTAAACTTGTTTTTATTTTTATTCCACCCATTTTAAAAAATGTAAATAAATTACTAATTAAATTATGGTAGGATAATTAATATAACGCTTTAGGTACCAATCCAAGGAAGCAAATAAAATATTTCACTGAATAACACATATTTACAGCTGTGATCTAACTCTGAATTACAAAAAGTTTTTATTTTATTTTAAGGAAATAACCCACAAGCCTTTATTTAAGAGGCTTGTCAGCAGATAATAATACACCACGAACTCAGACCAAGTGAGAAAATAATACTTCTATGGTTTTTTCTTACAACTGGCGGAAATTGAACTCGTGACGCCAGTTTCGCAGTTGGCAGTCTACCCAACTGCGCCAAAGCGCGACGTCTTAATAAAACATAAATTTTAAATGCTGTAGGAACAATGTGCAAATTGTTCATGAGAGGAAAGATTTAAAAAAATTAAATGTTTGAACAAATTCTAGTTTATTCACATTTATATTGATTTTTGTTGCACAAAATTTGTTATAATATTCATATTATAAAAAAATAGTTTTAGAAAAACAAAAAATATAATTAATTTCAAACTTTTTTTGGCCTATTAAATAATTCATACCATGTTCATTACAAATCGTTTAAAATCTTATTCTTTACAAAATTTCTATATTTTTCAGGATAATTTATATGGCGCTATTTATGTAAAAATCACCTCAAGGGCGCTGTAAAATTAACATCCCAAAACACCTTGCAGCTACAGAGCGCATAGGCGGTTGAGATTCTAGTCCTCCATTTCCAATTATATTCAATTTGGATAATTATGTAGGAGCTAAATTACAGCCGATTTGATATTTAAGTAAAAAATGAATTTTTAAATAACCAAGATAAAATAAGTATCACGATTATAATATTGTTTGGATAGATAGTTAAACCAAGGGATTTTAGCGTCACAATTAAACATAATCTTAACAAGAGTACAGTTATAAAATCGTGAGAGTTTTCATTATTTCGATATATTTTGGTTAAAATAAAGCGTGCAATATATAAAAGTATCAACGACAATTTTATAAATGAACATGCTTTTTTGTTTCACTTTTTATTTATTTCATATCTGAACTCAATAAATATTATCTAAACATTTAGGCTAAAGTTGGAGAGGACTATATTCCACACTTAACCTGTAAGGCAACTGGGCGCAAAGTATGAATTAAAATCAATAGCCAAAACCTGAAATAATTGATTGGTAAAAAACTGACCTTTTACGACGTATGATAAGTAAACTCATCAAATCCTTCGCCGGAGCTTCCACTGTCAAGTAAAGCAGCAAAGAAATGGAAAACGAATAAACGATATCACCCAGGCACACGCCAACCTGAAAAATACAAGTGTATAAAAAGCAATGTTCACTGAGATATTTATTTATATATCAACGGTTAAAAGAACCTTTAACAATAAAAAGTTTAACAGAAATAATCAAAGCAGTGAACAATTCATTATGGAATATATAATATGAAATATAACTATATAATTCAACTAAATAATTAAAATTAAAAAAATTAGTTTTTATTTTTTTTTTAAACTGCAAAAAAGTAAAAAAGAAACATACAAATATAAGATGACAAATAAAAGATAACAAATTGAAGTGAGAAAACCTTATGTTCTAAATATAAATATAGCAAATTAAAATTAAGAATAATTTAACATAAACATAAAGTGACTAGTATTTAGCTAGGTCATAATAAAAAAGAAAAATAATCCTACAATAAGATTTTATAAATAATACGTTTTTTGGATCAATGTGAAAGCTCAAATAATCTTAATCAAATCTTTATATTATCAGTTGGTTGGAAGAAGTTGGAATTTGGCAATGAATCCACAAATTTATAATTTATTTATAAAGAAATAAACAAAAATACGTATCCAAAAAAACAAAGTTAAATTTATTAATATACCTAAAAATAAATTCATTAATTTTCTAAAAAATGACGAGTAAGATTACAGTTTAATGCATTTACAGAGTTTGTATTAAAAATTTAAAATATTTTTTTGAACTTATTTCCATACCTATGTATTCTGGATATAAGTGAATGCATTTCGAAGTAAAGAAAAATAGGAGCAAAAATTGGTAATTTCATTTTCAGTTGTTTTTATTTGCACCACAACAAGCCAGAAGGCCCAATTACAGTAGTGAATTACAGCACAAAATACTCAGGTTTGAGTTATATCACATTAAAATTTTTTGGATCTCACCGGGAATCAAACCGAGAACCTTACCTACGTGAATCAAACGTCTTAGCTATTTCACCACGGAGGCATTATACCGTATTACGTCACCATCAGCTTACAAAATTTTGAATGCTGACGATCTCGTGCTTCTTGCTAGCAACAATGAAGACCTGCAATTCTTGGAAACAAAGGTTTGTGATATGTGCAAGGGGACCGATTTGCTGATTAATGTTGATAAATCGAATGCGATGATTTTCTAATAAAATTGAAGTATGACTTAATGTGGGATCACAACGAAGGGGTTTTTTCTGAAACCGATAGAGGAATTCGTGTATCTGGGAAGAATGTGAACTAGGGTTGTAAATATGTGTAAATGTATTTAAAGAAAGGAAAGTGGTAGTTACAGGATGAACGTTGGAATAAAATCAACCTTAGCAAATAAATGTTTGTCGCAGGAGCCGAAATTAGCCGTTCTTTAATAGAGTACTGTTGTCCTCCCTTATGTATGGAAGCGAAGTATAAAATTGGAAAAATATGGACGTAAGTAGGCTTTGCCGTTAAAATGCGATATCTCAGGCGAATATGTTGTAAAACTATAAACGATAGGTGCACAAACGTCAAGATCCGTCCATTATGTAAGGCTGAGATAAGAATTGTTGTCAAAATCAAGTAAGGAGTTCTGCGTTGGTTTGCATATGTAGAGCAAATGGACGGCGAAAAAACGACCAAAAAAAAATACGGTGCAAATATTCATAGACGCAGAAAACGAAGAAACTCGAAAAAGACAATGCTTAAAGTCGACTATGTCGAAATTAAGAATAATAGACACGCGTGCATGAAAAGATGTATGAATGTTAATAAGCGAGCGCTGTATGTAAAGACATAGTGATATGGAGTTCTATTTCTCTGCCTAGCTCTATGCGGAAACAGCGTGGTGGTTTTTTAGTTTCTTATTTATTCGCTTTGATTCGAGTTCTTTAGGAAAACATTCATCTTCTGTCCACTTCCAGAATTTAAATGAGTTCTTGAAATACAATATTATCCTTCAATCCCAAGAGAGATTGCTCAAACATTTCAAGCGAACGAGAGAAAAATATGTAGTAGCGTTATATTTTGTACTGCATACCTTAAAATTCTGGGACCAAGAATCTTGGTTGTCACTTCTGTTATTTATGAGAATATTTTATTACAGACAATCCAACTACAGGACATAATGCTGTATATAAATGCCCAGACTTTCATATTTCCCATTTCAAATTAAATTTTAATTCCCTATATCATTTGGTCGGTAAACTTTGTTTTGTAATAAGAGGGTGTAATATTTTAATTTTTAATTAAAAAAAAAAAAAATTAACAGTCTATTAAACTGAGCAAAATTTTTTTTTATAAATCGTATTATCAGCGCTATGATTTTTTAAAGTTTTGTATTTCTGAAATACCTCTGCGTGTGACGTCAGAGGTTCTTGTCTGTCAGTTTTTCCAATTGTTTTGTTTACGGTAAGAAAACCGGACATCCTTCACAGCTCTCATAGTGGCCTCCGTGGTGTAGTGATCAAGACGCTTGATTCACGCACGGAAGGTTCCGGGTTCGATTCTCGGTGAGAACACAAAAAATAAAATGTGATTGTTCTCAAGCCTGGGTGCTCTGTGATGTAATTCACCACTGTAATTAGGCCTCCTGGCCTGTTGTGGTGCAAAAGAAATGTAAAAAATAAATAAATCTTTCGTTGGTTTATATGAACCAGTGGCGTCGTTCAAAGTTGTGCTTTTTTTAATAAAATATTTTTCTTTGTACATTTTCTAAAAACTTTTCAGTACAACTTAATGCTCCAATTTTTACCGCGATTAAGAAAACATTTTTCGAGTCGAGATACTAGAGACGCCTTGTTGCGTCCAGTTGACGCGCAAACTTTAGAGCGAGTGCACATAATATCAAGTGCGCTTCGTTCAACTCTATGTTTTCTACTGACTTAACTATTATTAATTTTTTTATTATTTAAATTTTTCATTGATAATACATGCATCAAACAAAATATTTTTACTTTTAAAATTCACATTCTACTGTTAATAATAATATTTTTAACATCTTTTGTAAAGTTTGTCTGAGTCTTTTGTTTAGTTTTGTCTGGTAGTTTATTGTATAATCTCAGTCCATGGTTTATAAGTCTCGATTGTATTTTTCTCGTTTTAAAAGGTTGTTTATGATATTTTTCTGATATTCTCGTATTGTGCTCATGTTTACTACAGTTTTTTTCAAGTTTTAGTTCTTCGTCTACAATTACAACTGTGGCTAATTTATAAATAACTTTTAAGGATTCTAGTTTAAAGAGTTCAGTTATATTCAAATGTTTAGTTTGTTTAAAAAGTTCTTTAGTTGCTGTTAGATAGGGTAGGTAATATACTAACTTTATATTTTATTTTGCTGTCTTTAATGTCTGTTTATATCATTTTGATTTCCTGTTCCCCATAGTAGTTGCATATAACATATTTTAGTTTTTACCTAGGCTTCATACATTTATTTTTTTTCCTTTATTGGAACAAAGTTTTTTATCTTAAAAAAAAGACTCGATATTATCGCCACTTTGCTAATCAAATTGTTGATATGAATTGTCCATGTCAATTGTCTTGTCAATTTGTCCCCAAATGCTCGCGCGTTGGTATATTACGCTTCTTCTAGAAGCAACGGTCGCGCGTATTGCGCACGAGAGAATCGCAGCGAATTCGCCCTTTCTGGACAAACTCTTCAGCTGAATTAGCGTTGCGTAAGAAACTCCAAATAGAGTATTATAAATTGTGTCTTGTTTATAAACTCAGATATTTAATTCCAATTTTATAGAACTACTAAAATGTAAAAATTGTGCTTCAATTCGCGGTGAAAGCGGAATGTACCGGTATGAAATTTTTAATGAAACGAGTTTGAGTGTTCCCGAGAGCCATACTTTGCTGAAACGTCAGAGTATAACATAAAATTGCTTCAGTCGATGTACTTATGGACCAGTTACTCTACAAAATGTACGATGTATTAAATTTCGATCTTCAAAATGGGCGATTTTATGTGAGCGCTTTCAGACACCGTAACCATGCTCTCAACAAATTATTGATTGTTTGTGCACAAAAGAAAAAAACAAATGATTCTATATCATGATATAGTAAATAAATACTTAAATTTTGATTGTAAGTGCATGAGTAGAATATTTTATTGAATGTATATAACATTGAAGTACGAAAACGAACAAAACAGCCTTCCATAACGAGCGTTTCACGGGTGCGGTGATAGACGTGCTGCGAATGCCTCTGGAGAGCTTTAATCAAAGCTGATTCTTCTTCACACCTGTGAGCTTCCGCCATCCTAGAAAGCCGTCAATGACGATCTTTTAGCTTTATTCGGTGGAACTAAGGGACGCGGGATTGATGTGGAAGGAGGCGAAAATGTTGACTAGCGACAGGGTCTCTTGAAGGCATTTGCTGATGTTCTAATGCTCTATTTAGGAACATATGTAGAAAAAAGAAGGAAAAAAAACATGAGTTTACAACTAACATTACTATCATCAGGGTTAAGCAGAGAGGATGAGACGCCGCATGCGTTTATCTTTACCTCCACTTGAAGCTACTTCCATTTTGATACTTAATGTATGCACGGAAGTAGACACATGCAGCCTTGCTGTATCTTTATCAGCTGGAAAGGGAGTCATATGCCTGAATATCGGACAAAACGCAGGACCAGCCAGCAGAGGGCGCTGTGAAAACTTTGTAAAACAAGAACACAAGACAAATCGCACGCCGAGATTGGGGAATGTGGAAGTCGGGGTATTTACTTAAGTCATTGGCTGTTTCAAGTAATTGATTGAAAATAGGTCTTGTTCCTTAGATATTTAAAACCAGAAACATCATAAAATAAGACTTTAGAAGTTTTATGCAAAAATGATATTATAATAACACTTACAATGGCAAATCCATCTAGAAACACGGGTTGCCTTGACATAGTGAGAGAACGAAGCTGCATCAGAAGATGTGCCAAGTATGCTCCATATACCAGCTTTCCAAGGGGCTTCCATGGAGACCAGCTCAGCATGTTTGTAACAATAGCTGGAAAAAATCATGAAAGCATAAAAATAATCTTTTCTGTGACCAACTTTATTTTTTTGAAATTTTTTTTTTTAGTAGTACCGTAGTCAAACTTGTAATTGAAACAAAGTCAAAGCAAATTACAATACGAATTTATACCTGAAAATTTTTCTGTAGACATTTATAGAAAAATACGTTTTTTTTGCTAACAGTACAGGATAAAAATATAACATAAAACGGGATAAAAGGATAACAATAAAAAAAAACCCACATATACAAAGCTTGTGCGTGCGGTATTCTAATAAAATCAGTTTTACGTTACAGCACGATTGTATGTATAAATTTACACATACAAACACATAAATACATGCATATAAATACACATCCTCGTTTATACACATATATAAATTCACATAAATACACATATATAAACACATACCTATATACATATTCATAAACATGGATACATATTTAGACAAACACATACTATTTAAAAAAAAAATATTTATATAAATATACACATTAGAAAAAAAAACTTATCCCCTTACTCTATGATGCCTAGAGTCTAATAAAATATAGAATATATTTATTATAGTACAAGAAAAAACTTAATTTAATGGCAATATAGCTGAATTAACGAAAAAGTTTTCCAATGGTCAGTTGGGTTAATTTTCAAAAGTGGCTGATTTGGGAAAGTATCGTTTACTATATTTAATAAAAATGTGATTCATAGACATGCATATGCATTTATTATATTACTTACGAATACGTCCAAATACAGAACAAACAACCAGCAGGCAGACACCTGCCGACCACACTGGCCTATAGAGGGCGGCGTATATGGCTGACTCCGCTGCACTGTAGGCCTTGGTGGGGAAGTAGAACACGTATCCTGAGGCCATAGCTGTGAAGAGGAGCAGCAGAGCCAGGATACCTCCAATAGAAGACTTGAGCTGAAACGTATCCATAAGTTATTAGGAGGACTATTGAAAGTTTAGGAATAGTTTTCAGGAAGAATATCGAGAGGTCAGGATAAGTTCTTAGGAAGACTATTGAACGGTAAAGAGAAGTAAATTAAGAAAGTATTAATAGAGGGCTTAGTTATTAGGAATACAATTAAAATGTTATGATAAGTTCTCAGGAAGACTTTTGAACAAATAATGGATAAAAGTAAGAGCTTATTTGATTTTATTTTTTATTTATTTTTGCACCACAACAAGCCAGGAGGCCTAATTACAGTGGTGAATTACATCACAGAATACCCAGGCTTGAGAAAAATCACATTTTAATTTTTGTGTTCTCACCGGGAATCGAACCCGGAACCTTCCGGGCGTGAGTCAAGCGTCTTGACCACTACACTACGGATAAACGTTACAAGATTGGTTTATATTTTATTCAAAAAGTGGGCTATATTGTTCGATTATTTATAGGAGGACCATTATTTTTAAAAGCTTTTTAAATGTATTTTTTCGTAAAAACTATGTATTTTTACTACGGTGATGGTAAAGATGAAAGTGAAAGTGTATTTTAGTATTTGCACGTTAGTGTAGTGAGTGTCTTGACGGCGAGACGGGTATGTCTCAAAATCTGTAGTCATACAAAGTTGGTAAGTGGTGAATTACTAATATTTCTTTACATTAATGGATATAATTATGATTCACCATAACACCAGAGAAAAGATCTCAGTCGAGATATTACTCTTTTAAGATAGTTTGGGCTAAAAATATTGATACGGTAGTAACAACAATGAATACTCACTGTAGATAATCGCTTGATACCCCTGTCATTAAACTTGTAGATCAGATATCCCGTAATAAGACCCAGAATATAGGGAGTAGCCCGAGCATGTGTTTTGATGTACATAATCTGGTAAATGGGATGAGCTTGAGGATCCGTCAAGAAACTAGAAAATAAAATATTGGTAATTTTACTATGCACCTTCAGTTACTTTACTATGCACATTTAATTATTATGATTATTTTTTGGTATTCATGTTTTACTCTTACAAACTATAATTAATAATAAAAATAATGTGACCTCACTGGGGTTACCCGTACCGAAGACACTAAACAATATATTTTTTAAAATGTTTTTACATTTGAGAATTAACAAAGAAGACTAACTTAATAAACAAAGATAATTAATAAAATATTTAGACTGTTTTAAAAACTAGGTATATATGAACCTCTTTATTATTTATATTACAAAACGCAGAATAAAAACAACAAAAACCTAACATAAGCTATAAACTTGTGGAGCAGTTGATTCAATATTGGTTTGGGCGAATGAGACAATCCATTTGACTTCTACCTAGCTCCACTATCTATATTTTTGTAGCCTTTTTAAACATTTTCTCGTTACTAATTGTTTTAACGTGATAATGGAATTAGGTTACAGATTTTAATTGAATAATACTCAAAATCCCTTTGTCCGAAAGAGGTATTAGTTTGTATTTGTTTAAGTTGTCTTTGTGTTGGAATCTAGTGATTATATTATTTGTATGTGATGTATTGTAGGGGTTATGTCTTTCATTTGAGTAAGAGTAGTTTTTGAATATGTAAGTGAGTATTATTTTAGCGTATAATTGTTTTGGCGCCATAAGTTGTGATTTGTGGAATATTTCTTCAGTAGATGTCTGTATCGGGACTCTGAGTATTATTTTAACTATGGATTTAACTATACACCTTCAGTTATTTTAATTATGGATTAAACTATGCACCTTCAGTTATTTTACTATGCACATAAAATAATTTAACTATGCACATTCAGTTGTTTTACTTTACACTTTTGGTAATTTAACTATGTATTTTCAGTAACGTCACTATATTTTACAGCAAAATTTAGAGTATGTCCATGTTCACGATATTTTGAAATTGTCACGATATTTTGAAATTGTTTAAATTTTTATAAACAATGACTGTAAATCTTTGGGAACTATTAAGATTAACTAGCACAACGGAGATAGAGAACATATTAAAAAAGGAAACATGAATTTCTAGCCATTTACAGGGCTTATAACATGCCAATGGCTGGTTTAAGATTTCACTTTGCGTAGTGTGCAACATTTACCATTCTGCCTGTTTTTAAATATTCACATTTCTTATTGACACCACTACCTATCCAAAACACAAATAATGATAAAAGATTAATACGTTTGTTCTAATACAATATTTACATTCATTCAAATGTACAGAAGAGTACAGAACAGTCACAAGCTCTTTAAGTGGTTATTACAGAACATTATTTTGTTAGCTAGTTTTTGTGTGAATTTGCATTTCTAATCTTTTAGAATTTCCAGTCGTCTGAAAACCTTTATTGTTGTAAAGAGATGCATCTGATCGATTTATTTTACATACAAGGCATTGCCTGAAAATAATTTTTGAACTTTATATAAAATTAAGTAAAATACAGACATACTATTTATAATATCTGGGTCTGTAGCTAATAAGTATTTAAAAAAACACTAATTGTGAATTTGGTAGTAGAAAAATATATTACAGTTGGTATGTGTTAAAAGAATCAACAAAAAAAAAGATTTTAGGTTTCCCAATGTTTAACTAACTGGAACTGAAAGGAACCTTTTTAAAGAGGCTTAAAAGTACTCAATGAGTTGCCAGAAAGTCTGAAAATGTTATTTTTTCAATTTCTTTACTTCTTCATGGACCAGGTGGATTTATCGACAATATTTTGTGTTTGTCCAAATTTTTGTAGACAAGGACTGGAATCAACTCCCTAAGGATCTGTTTATATTAACATAACACAACAGAGACGAAAAACATTTAAGATAAGGTAATAATAGAAGTCTAGGCATCTACAGAGCTAATGACCGGTCAATGGCTGGTCAAAGGAATATAGATGTTGAAATATGGGCAGACTGGTAAATGTTACACAGTGTGTAAAGTAGCCACTTAAACCAGCCATTGACATGACAGATCATAAGCCCTGTAGATGCCTAGATTTCTATATTACTTTCTCTTAAATGTTCTTCATCTCTGTTGTAATATGTTAAAATAATTAAATGCCTAAAAATCATTTTGACGGGAACCGAACCAATCCATTCTAATTTAATCTTTACTGTACTCTCCATAAGCTCCAAACGCGAGAAAAACTACGTATCTTGGCTATAAAAAATCATCTGAACTTACATTAAAATCACAAACTATTATAAGTTTTGGTCGTAAGTATATATAACTCTAACATTAAACATATTGACCCTTTTGATTTCAATAAGTTAAAATTCAAAATGCGAATTTAATCTTTTCTCACTGTCCCAAAAACATCCGCGCGTTACGGTGCTGTCTAGTCATTACACAGGCAAAAAATGAGAGATTTTAAATCGGAAAAATGGAACATTCATAGGAAATCGCTTCAATTATTTATAGTAAGTCAATAAAAGGTAGTAAGATGATCTTTATGGCGGAAATGCAGAACCGTACTTAAGTCAAGTGTCTATTTCTGTAAAAGGGAAGAGGGTTTATCTAGTGGGATTAAGTTTTCATATTGCGTGTGGTTAATGAGGTTCGCTGTTGGGTTGATTAATAGATTAGTTAATAAGTCTTGACTAGGATGGTAAATTTTGAATAGGTTGATGCGAGATTTTTGTCTTGAATAGGGTGGTGCCAGGAACAAGGCGAATTTACCAACAATGATTTTCTTTTGAGCTTAATAGGGTTGAAATATTTGGCCGGTGGAAGAGTGGTAACGGTTCTAGTTCTCATGATCGGACTTGTTTCTTCTGGTTTACTAACACGCGTATGAACCTACATAGGTACCCTATCACCGTCAGAATTGGGAAAATGTGATTGAGGGTGACAGACGAACTGACTGTATATACGTAGGTTACTCTGACGGCGATAAGGGAATTGAAATCTGAAAATATAAATTCGAAAATAAAAAACGCTATAAACAAATAATAAAAAAAACAGCTATAAAAATATTTGTTTTTGCAATGTGCCGATCTAAAAAGAGGCCACAAGACCTTTAAAACAAATCCGGAAAAGTGGGTGGGGTGAAGTTGAAGTTAAATGTGATAACATGTTTTATGTAATTTCTAAAAAGTAAAAAAAATCAGTAGCTCATGTTCTCAGCGCGTGCAAAAGAACCACCCTTGACGAAAGTTGGGCAGATACCTACGAATATCTGGGAGAAGTACTAGTTACTTTACTATTTGCGCGCGTGACGCGTAAAATCGCTTCTCTCGCTCCCGAATATACCTGTATTGAAAGTGAAACGTAAAGAGGGTGTGAGAAAATTTTGTCTTAGGATCACTCTTTTACTACGCACATGTGACACTTTGGTAATTTTTTTATTGTATTGGTGATTTATGACCGAATTTTAATTAAATACTTTTTCTGTTCTCAATAAGCATTAATTATTTGATTGAAAAAATATTTCAACCGATACGTAAATGTAAAATGGAAGAATACCGAAAATTTCAACCCATATTTTATTATTTTTATGCAGATATTAAAGTTATTAGATGCAATATGTACAAGTTATACATCACAGGGAATAAATAAATAAAAAAATATTTTTAGATATTTCTGTGGATTTCTTTTTTGGTTTTATTCTCTGGATGTATTATATACACAACAAATGAAAATAATACAATGAATAACTTAAAGTTTAAAAAATAAAAAACAAATGCAAAATAATGTTTTGTTTTAATTGAAAACCTCCTAAAACTTCCCGAAAAATCGTTTGAGAAGAGGGAATAGAATTTTTCCAACAATAATATCTTCTGAATATACATTTGGCGAAAGCACATTAATCATCTTTTCGCTGAAACCTTTCGCCTTCTTTGGCTCTTCGCCATTAAAATAGACATTCTAAGTTATAAGCATGCCATTGTATAGTTTTTATTGTGACTTGAAGTACGTTCTATTAAAGTGAGGATCAGATTGATGGAATCTCTGTTGAATTTTTTCCACTTTTCATAATTTTTCGAAAACGGAAAATGTTACTTTTCTTCCGCCTAATTTGTTTTGAAGCTCATCTTGGAGCGGAAGTTCGTTTGTACGGCTATGATCTTCATTGAGAGGAAAAAAGAAATATAAAAATAACATAAATAATGGTACCATATTTGGTCTGTTTTATTGCTTAAAATGGTCGTAACTAAAATTATTATTTGTGTCAAAAATAATTTTATTGAATTTTAAATTTGACTCCGTGCGAAGGAAACCTCACAGACTAACCAATTAAGAATCTTAGGTTCATAATCCCTTTACAAATATTTTCTTGGTTGTTAAAATTAACAACTAATGTAAATACGTCCACTTCAAAAGGGCATCAGAATAAATATGTTTTTAAAAATATTTTTTATTTATTTAAAAACTCCTTTAACAATGTTCTCTTTCAAAATTGATTCTCTATTATTTGTGGAATTATTTGTTGTTAAAATCCATAAATATATTTACATATTTAATAAAGTGCTTATCTCTTATTAATTTTATGTTCATTATTTTATACGTACACAGTGTTATATCTGCACTCTTTTTATTTGATTATTAATAAAAACTAATGTCAGAGCACCCGATGACAAACTATTATTGAATAGTCTATCGGGACAAAATTTATTTTAATACTTTGTTTTCTTTATATTGTAATGATGTGTATATTTTATTAAATAAAGACTCTGAAAAAAAAAAAAAAAAACAAAAAAGATATCATACCGCTTTAGGGACAAAACTCAAAGTAAGGAAAGTACAGTACCTCTGGAAAATACGCCGCATTTGAGAATATGCCGCACAAAACCGTGCAAAAATTACTTAGTTTATGCAATGGTGGCATTGCAAAAGAACCCACTTATTTAACATTAACAGTACTTATTGATTATGGGTTGGCAATTGCAGCGAAACAGTAATTGGATTCTGGCTGAAAACTCAATGTTAGCCTGAAAATATATTCACTAAAAGTTTATTGAAACTATATTTAACAAACTACAACAGGGATGGAGAATACCTTAAATAAGGAAATATGGAAGTCTAGGCATTTACAGGGCTTATGACCTGTCATTGGCTGGTTTAAGTGGTCACTTTTCACACTGTGTAACATTCACCATTTTGCCTATGTTTAAACATCCATATTTATTCAATCCTTCAAATAAAATTTGAAAAAAAAATTTTTTACTTCTTAATGGTTAGTCGTGCTCAATTTATACACAAACTATTTTCTGGTATTTGCATTTTGATAATATTCATTTTTCCACATACAAAAAATCTCAATCCTTTTTTTTGTTGCCATATTACCCCATCATACTTTATTCTACTGTTCTTAAATTATTGTTTGTTCATGAGATTATAATATTCTTTCCTCACTTTGAGTTTTGCCTATTACCACGGGCATAAAACAATGATATTAATTTATTTATTCACCTATTTTCAATTAATTTCTTATTCATTGCATGCTAAAAAACCCGCTAGGAAGTCAAACTATTTCTTTTATTATTGCAAAAATCCACGTTCAAATAATTTAAACGAACATTTTGGTAAATTACAATTTTAAATCCATTTCACAATTAAACTATTGGAGAAGATCTGATGAACATATTTAGAGACACATTTGACTAGCGACTAGGAGAAGAGGAATATCATTTAATAATATTAGTAAATAATTTAATCGACTTACTCGTCGTGGAAAAGAAGCATCGCTGGAAGTTTGAGAAGGTAAGTTATCAGACCAGGAATGAGGATGGAGACGGCCAGTAGAATACCAGCCAGGATTGGAGCCGTCAGACTATTGGAGCAGAGCTGACGGGCAGTCTTGGAGCCAGAAGTCAGCAGCGCCCAGGAGCACAAAAATATCACGGAGAGTTGGAAATCTACTGGTATATACCAGGAGTGGAACATACACTGCAAAATAAAAGAAAGATGATCAGAAAATATTTTACAATAGAGATCGATGAACATTTTAGAAGTCTAGAGATTTACACGCGAATAAAACTAAAACCCCTGTTGACATTTAATTGGATTATTTAAAAAATAATTAATGTTCGTCTTACCTGGTTGTTTTTGATATTTTTTCATTTGCTTTCATTTTAAATATATTACAACAGAGATGAAGAACATTTTAGAGTAGGTAATATAGAAGTCTGGGGATCAAATTTATATTTTAAGCACTAACTTTGTAGCACTAACTAACTATGAAAAAAATGAATATTAAACATTAATTTTTATTCATTATTCACTTTACGCAATTAATGCTGCAAAGGCCACTGCATCCATACACCAATTGCAGCGTAATTTAATAACTTTTTTGTAATATTGTCTAGGGACGATTAAATATTTTAGTGTAAAAACACCATTTCAAATAAATATTTCATGTCAACCATCCTGGGAATCAAATCTAACACCACTTGCATAGCTGATAAACGTGTCTGACGGCCTCTTGATGTAGTGTCCAGCATGTTTAATATAAAACTACTTTGTTTTTAACAACTTGTTTTTTTATTTTCTACCTACCGGATTCAAAGTTTACAAATCCATTTCACCCCACATCTCCCATCTTTACAACAAAAACAAAATGACAAAGAGACTTGAATTAATAACGCCATATGTTTCTATTTTATATTAAGTAAACATTGTTTTAAAAAAAAAGGAAAAATCTTTGTGTAACTTTGAAACTGGTCTGAAAAAAGTACGTGAAATATATCAGTCAGATTAATATTTTCTCAACAATAAAGGTCTTTAACGTCACTATAATCAACAGTTGGCAGAATTGAAGAAATATAAAAATATTTAAACATAGGTAAAATGGTGAATGTTTCACAGTGTTTAAAGTTGCCACTTAAACCAGCCAATGGTAAGTGAAAGGCCTTGTAAAGGCCTAGGCTTTCATATTCCCTTATCTCAAATGATCTCCATCCCGTTGTAATTTGTTAATAAAATAAATGGCTAATAAAACAAGTGTTTTATTGTATTCTTTACAAACTCTTCGAGGGTTTAAAACCAAGACTCTTCAACAAAAATTTGAAGACACTCAAAAAAGTTTAAGTATGTTTAATATCATTCGGATGTTAAACACGAAAATTTCAGTATAACACATTCGCTTATGAAAGAATTGTAGCGATATTTATGAGAGGAATTTCATTTAAGATTTCTCAGTTTACTGGAATATTCTATTACTTCTAGAAATTCAAATATGATTCCCATGAACAGTACTGTAGAGTAGAAATATTGAGAACTCTACCATATGATTGGGACTTTAAGAAATGAAACACAACAAATGGATGCTGGTATGCAAAAATGCGTCAAGCTCAAACTGAGATAATTGATGTTTAACATCAGTCGAATTCTACAAAAATATGATTAATACTTTATATTGGCTTAACCGTTAAGTTTGATATTAATAAAACAAAAAAGGTGATAGTATTTTTATGAATGAATGAATTATGGCGCGCTTTTCAAATGAAATTGTGTGTTGACTTGGCTAAGTCAAAAGGTGGCGCCAGCGAGAGAAGATTGGTAATGGCGGCTTATATTTAAGTGGTGAAAATATTAGAAAAATACTTTAGTTTGATTATTAAAGAAAGATAAAAAAATAAACTTTAAATGTCGTTTCTTTGTTTTACAGAGCAACAAAAAAAGTTTAATTTGTCATCACCAAAAACTAGATAGCAAATAGACTTACTGTCTTATATGTTCAATATTTTTTAATAGAAAATTTAACAAAAATGTGAAATAACAATTTTTTTAAAATATCTTAAACACTATTACCAATGTCATAATAATAACGCATTTTTAAAAAAAAATGATATTCCCCCAAAAAAAAATTTTTTTTGGTATATAATTTTTGACTTTTTTTCAATGTAAAATTTCAAAAGTAAATTTTTATTGTGAAGAAATTTTTAAGCATACAACAAATAATATAAGCTAAAGTTTCATGTACTAAACCAGACGTTATAAAAACGTTGCGATTTACTTCCAATACGGATCCCCGAATCACAAAAAGTTAACTGCCGTTTGTATTAAACAAAACTTGTCGCAATACTAGCAAATAAAGCATTTTTGCAATATTCTTATCATGTTGATTTTAATTCGCAATAATACATTAATGGTACATATTTTAAAGTGTAGATGGAAGGTTTTCGGTTAACATTTCAAGGTATTACAGAGAATATGTGCGTATAAACTCATCAAACTATTTTTTCAATGTCAGAATATCAATATTGAATCATGATTCTGAAAATCCGATTTTGTGGTTCAACACATTTTTGCAAAACACCAATCAAATAAGAGATTGAATTAACATAGCTGGACCAAAGGAGGAGATTCGAATCCCCCATGAACTGATTTTAATTCGATAACTTGAGTATTATTAAAGCTATATTTTTTGTAATCTAGAAAATAACAGAAAGAAGCATTTTCCTGTTTTAATGTCAAAACAAAAAAAAGACGTAAATAATACGAGGGTCATTTTCACTTTATGTACATAAGCATTCGGCAAACTAACAAAAATGAAAAAAATATTTGTTTATTTGTTTAACACTTTATATACGTATACAATTTTTATACATATAAGGGCGGGCATATTGCCTTTAGGAAATTTCTTACTACCTACCCAAACCGTTCAGTTTAAAAACATTATAAGTACATGGACATATTGAATCTTACGATTTTATTTTTTTTATTTTTCTAGTGCCTTGCCGGGGTCCCCCTGACGTTGGCGATCACTACAGCGAAAGCATATGTATTTGTCCTGCGCGACTTTTATATTTCGCAGCCAAGACGACTGCTTATTGATGTACTCGCCCTAGTAATTCCTGGGAAAAGATGACCAGAGTGATTTCCCGTTGCCTTCTCTGGTGCATTTTTCTTTCGGGGTTACCTTCTTTTAGCTAGTTGATTTTGGTTTTGAGCATGCATGAGTTTGGACCACACATTGGTCTTATATTAAAAAAAAAAATTGAGCGGAAATGTTGCGTACCTATCATAAATTGAAACGATTCATACCAAAACAGACACCAAGTCATTGGAACAATACGCACCATCTCTCGGTAACTGCACATATGTGCAGACCATCTTCCAGGAATTAGTGAGCGGGTTAGCCACATGTCTGGCAGTAACTATGTTACCCACAATCCACAAAAGCTACGCTTCCGATATCTTTCCTTATTTCGTCAACCATAATGTTAAAACAGTGCTTTATTATATATTTTTTTTATTGTTTATTTTTTATCATTAAAACTTGAAAAACTATTTACTATGCTCAATGTTTAGTTTTTGTAATTTATTGCTATGATTTTAAGTTACTAGAATTCCATTCGACCATGTGCTTTGAAGTTGCTAGACGATTGGTAATCTTGGTTTAATATGTAAATGTTATCAACCACTTAAATTTTGTAAATGGGTTCTAAAATTTCAACAGTACATGCGTTTAGTAGCTGCAAGATTTGTTATTGTCCAACTCCTATTTTTCAAAGTGAGTTTTTTAAATATTTTTTTGTTTATTTATTTTAAATTTATTTTAATATCATTTAAACACGCACTATTGATAAACGTGAATAAAATACGTAAATAAAACTTGTTTTTTTTTACCATTTGATCAACGTGAACATAGTTGTTGATCATAAGCAGATTGGTCCACCAGTATTTCATGCAGTTTTCTGCATCGTGCTCAATTTTACCCCACAAAGGACCCGACCCTGTTAGAGGAAGTACGGTCGCTGCAAACATTAATGTCACTGCATACGCTGGCACCAATCTAAAAAATAATAATTATTAATAACACCATTAAAATAAAGCTATAAAAAAAACGGTTACTGATAGTAAACTTCGTTAATTTCGAGTGAATCCTTCGTTGTTTTTTTCTACAAGTAAAACAGTTAGAACTGTATTCTACCGCTCCTTAACGGACATGTTAGAGAAGGTAATTAATCAGTAGCGCATTTGGTCTTACGATAAATTGGACAGCATTTACCAGACTCTAAGCATCTCGACATATAAAATAATAATAATTATTATTTATTCCGAATCCTGTGGTATTGAGTGCAAGCCTCTGGAGTCCATATAAAAGAAAATACATCTGGTTTTTATAAAAATATCAAACAATGATTAAATGAAAATCAAACTAATCGATAATTAAGTTGCACTGATGGAAGAACACAAGAAACAGGCCCATCTCTCGCTCGACCTTGGAGTCTGATGCATACAAGCCTCCTTTGACGACGTCAGGTGCTCTCTGGCTCCAGCTACCCGGTGCCTTATAAGTCCAGCAAAATCATGCAATGGCGATAGTATTTATTACAAATGAAATTGCTTTGATTAAGATGATATTTGGCAATAAATCATTAAATATTTTTGGAGCAATTAAATTATTTTGTTTTTTTTTTTTTTAGTTTACACGTTGAATGGTAGATTATAAGAGAGATGTAGAACATTTTTTACAAAGGAATATCGTGGAGCCGTGTAACCACGGCTCCACAGTTAATACTGATACACATTACATGCCGTGTAACATTTAATGTGGTTCTTATGACAAACACGCATATTTCTTCAATTTTCTCATCGGTATTTTTCATGAACTGGACATACTTTATATGTTGTTGAGTAATCATTTTGTTTTCTCAAGAATCATAATAATCATCATCAGATCCTTTTTTGCATCTCATAGTGCACGAAACACTAAATTAGTAAAACCAATGAACCACATTTCGTAAAAGATAAATCGTTAGCTTCAGTAGCTCAATCACAAATAACTATCGACGTGCTAATAAGCGCTGGGATAACAATTTCTCATCATGGTTGTTTATCGTATTCGCGATCACAATGGAACATCCATGAATACTTAATATTAAATTTCAAAACATTTACGTTTCGCGACGTATAATCCTGCTGCGCAATCACATATTTGAATTTCACCGGTGTAAATATTGAAAATATTCCAAAACTGCTATTTTTATTTAATATTTATCATGCTATTTATTGCATTTAACCGGCGTTTGGCAAGCCAAATGTCAAGAAAAGCAATCGCCATAGTTTTATATTTTACGTCATAGTTTCATAGTCATAGTCACCATAAATTTAAGTTTTACTTTTTTGTATTAGATACTTCTTATTATTTTGCAAATGCAATAAATTGTATTATTTTTTATGGTAAACGCCAATTTTTCGCCAATGAACTGTATTTAAATAAATCGTTAATACGAGGAAAACAAAAAAAAAACAAAATAAAACGAATGTCGACTTATAGATTACACATACGTTGACTTATGACTGCCATAACTTAAGCATGTTCATAATTGTTCATTGTGATAGTTAAATGCTAAGCATGTTTTTAAGCACGTCGATAGTTATTTGTGATTGAGCTACCGATGTCACTAAAAGCACAGTAAAATATTGCAACGTATAAACTACATTTAAATAAGTAGCTATCAAACCTGGGACCTTTAACATGAAAGGCTAATGCGCCTACTACTATTGCGCGGTCTTATCTCCACACGATTTTCCTTTTCAGGATTTTAACCCGAGACTAACCAGCGACTCGACAAAACTCGTTCATAATTCTGGTTGAATTTCACGTAGAGAAGAGCATTTTTTGTCACTCCGTAAAATGACAGAATATCTTCAGAATGTCTTTCAAATTTCTTACCTTAAAAACCTCATAAGGATAAAAAGAGGGGCGTTGATGGGTCCTTTTTTGTATTTCCTCAGAAGGCCATGTATAGCAAGTAGACCACTTATCAGTAAGAAGCTGTCCACAATTAAGTCGCCGTGAGAGAGGAACATAAACTCGAATGAGCGGTACACCTAAAACAAAAATGATATTTAAACCATTGTTTTATTTATGTACGCCATAATTTTAATTCAATTTTTTTTAGAAAAAAACACATATTTTATGTAAATAAATATCAATAATTGTAGGTAAATACATACAATTACAGTTTTTTATAAATAAAAATAAAATATTACAATATGGTACACTCTATAGAGAAAAAACAATCGGTAATTCAAGAAAAGAAAAGGAAAACACTTAAAGATGGTTGAAAAAATTGAGTAAATATTTATTTGATGTTTAAAATCACAACTGAAATAAAACGAGTAGATTTGGTATTTCATGTCTCAATGGAAGCGCATTTTAATTCTAATAAATTTGTAATTTAGCATAACGATGTCGGTCACAGTAAACAAAGTTATCTCAAAGTTATATTATGAATCATACACGTATAAAACAATTTATTTATTTATTCACACTCTTTATCAAAATACAATTCCATGTTCACTTTGCCCAGCTAACAAGGGTACATACCCCATTCCAAGCTAGGCAATTACATTTTAATATATTATAATAGTTAACAAATTAATATAGAGCACAGACAAACAAAATATAAACTTATTCGGATACACATTTTGATTCATATACATACAGACATACACATATATACACACATATATATACACATGTACATACACACACACGTACATACACCCATGCGCATACACATACATACATTCATAAAAACATAGAAAATTTATTTATGCGAAACTTCATGGTTGTCATCTATAAATATATATTTTTTAAATTATTCCTTATTTTTTATATTTTATTTTTGACATCCAGTAAGGTTCTCCAATCCGTGGCATGCATCAACTTTTCTGACTCCCTACGACCAATGTCATGAAACAATTAATGATTTCTTTCATTATCTTTACAGTAAAGTCGAATTTTTCATTTGAAAAATTTAATATTTATTTAAACTATTTTAAACATAAGGAGTTACCCACAAAATATAATTTAAAGTTTTATATAAGATATATATTTTAAACATGAACTCTGTTAACTTAACACCGTAATCACGGTCCTGGTAAATGTGTTTAAAAGGGACAGTGCATTATATTTCTAATAATTTTATTATTACCTACGTAGTCTTCAGAACATAACAGTTCTTTAAAAAAAAGACAAACAAAAAAATATTTTTAAAATATAGAAATACTACAAATGGTATATTAATAGATTGATGAATTATTGAAAATTAGAATAATTAAAAAAAAAATATTTATAGATGACAACCATGAAGTTTCGCATAAATAAATTGTCTATGTTTTTATAAATGTATGTATGTGTATGCGCATGGGTGTATTTACGTGTGTGAGTATGTACATGTGTATATATGTGTATATATATATACGTGTGTATATATGTGTATGTCTGTATGGATATGAATCAAAATGTGTATCCGAATAAGTTTTTATATTGTTTGTCTGTGCTCTACATAAATTTGTTAACTTTTATAATATATTAAAATGTGATTGCCTAGCTTGGAACGGGGTATGTACCCTTGTTAGCTGGGCAAAGTGAACATGGAATTGTATTTTGATAAAGAGTGTGAATAAATAAATAAATAAATAATATTTACGCTTTACAAATAAATCAAATTTTTAGGCCATTTTCTTTTAGTCGTAAATAACAGTTTGAAATACAAAATACACAAAACACTTCGTTTTCAATTTTAATTACACATAAATGTAGTTAGGTACAGATAAGCTCGAGCGGAAGAAATTCTTCAGGGTATTTTGTCACCATGATGGTTCAAAAACACTCTTGATGTGACGGGTTTCTGAAGAAAGTGGTCGTTAAATCGTTAAACTTATCATTTTCAACAGAATGCCTTTGCTTAAATCAAACACTTAATTTAAATTATCAAAGGTATCTTTCTTAACGCGATTTCACCCTAATTTGAGATTGTAATATTCGTAATTACATGTTAATGTAAAATTACTATTGCGACGTGTGCAAATGATGGCTCAGGCAGGTACTGTTACGCGAATGAATGTTTCACTGCATAATTTATGGGTCCTTATGTAATTCTGAGAATAAATTACAAGTTAAACCGCACGTAGCTGATTAACCTATATGTCAGCATTTGTTATTTGTCATCTAGAACGTTAACTGTAACATCGTTATTTAGCCACGTGAATTCTGTTATGTAATATGTTCAGTAAACCGATTCAGAACGAACGATTTAAACGCGTAATGGGGCGCGAGCGCTCAGTCGGGCTCGTGGTGTAGTGGTACCATGCAAGAGGTACTAGATTTGATTCCCGACATGGTTGACATGAAATATTAACTTAATAGGTGTTTTCGCAATATAATATTTTACAGATCCTAGACTGGTACCTGAAGCGTAAGACTGATCATCTCACCTTCATGTAACAAAAATGATCCAGATTCGCTGCGATTGGTGTATTAATCCAGTGCCCTATGCACCTTAAGGCGCAGAAAGAAAACAGCACGAGGATGATGAAATTAAGAAATACAAGAATATACATCATTTGAACGTAGTTACGTAGAAAGCAGCCAGTCAACGATTTTGGAAAATATAGATTTTAATATTATCGAGTGTAGTTAGGTCAATTTTATTCTCTACTTAAAACAGTCGCTTTCATACAAAAGCTGTAATAATCCGCTTCTGAAAATGGTACTGATCACAAAAACGGCACTTCTCAATTTGCAGAAAACACACACAGCACTAGAAAAATCTTACGGTATAGATGTTGATGGGAAGATTAATCCTCCAGAAATCTAGTTCTCTTTAATAAATTAATGTGGATAAATACATCTGTAATCTAAATTTATAAGTTCATTAATTTAAAAATACCTGTAGTCAATAAAACATTTTTGTATAAAGAATGTCACCTCATACATTCAAAGTATGAATGAAGTTTTGCGGCGGCAGTTTTTAGCAAATAATAAAATTGACCTAACTGCACTCGATAACATTAAAATCTATATTTTCTAGCTTATTTATTTATTAGAAGCTAGCAACCGACAGAGATGCCTAGAGGATCTTCGTAAATACCATATCCTCCATCTAGGGAGCGGACATGGAATGATGATGATGATGAAAGGAAAACCAATTTTGAGAAGGATATTCGGATGTTAAGACATTTACAGGTCTTATAATCTGTCATTTTCTGGTTTGAGCCACGTAAACCAGCTAATTACAGGTCATTAGCCTTGTAAGTTGCTATATTACCATGTTATCTTCTTTAAAATGTACTCCATCTCTTTTGTTAGATGTTTAAATAAATATATTACAAAATGCTCCCTTTTCAATTCTATCAGCCATCTATTTACGAAATCATTGAGTTTACAGGTTTACGGGTGCCCTACGCAGTTAGTTAAACGGCCAACTGTGAAACTTGCGTCTTGGGTTCGATTCTCGCCAGTTGCAAGAAAAAATCTAACAAAGATTTTTTCTGAATTAGTCTGGGTGTTGTGGTGTATTATTTTTAATATCCTTCCATGTTCTTTTTTTCCCACCCGCTGACAAGCCTCTCAAATAAAAGCTTTGCGGGTATTACACAAAAAAATGTAAATATAAGGCTACATTATTAATGATCGACTGAAACAAGTTTTTCAGCCAAAACCGAATTACGACTTCTGTTCTAGTTTCGGCCGAAACTTATTTCAATATGTTAAACGTCATTCCAAAACGGCATTCTTATTGTTTACTTTACGTATTACATTACATTGCATATTTTATTTGTACAAAATATTCCTAATCAGCTCAAGTGCTGGTATTAGGGGATATAAAAATATTATGACAAAATAGTTTTAATAAAAAGTCGATAAATAACCTCACATATCACTCGTCACACGGGCTGTAAGAGCTGTTTTATTTAGGTGTTTTAAGAAATTACATGTTTTGTTTATTTTTTAGTTAATTTAAAAGTGAATTGTAGAAATATATTCGCAGTATACACAAAACTGTTTCTTTTTCTGTTAGTCCTAGGTTGTTCGTAAGTTAAAATTATTTTACTCTCTTGTATTTCTTTGATGTATATTGTAGATATAATAAAATTGAATATTTGTATTTATTTTATTCTTTTTCATCTTAACTATCATCTTTACCTTTTTTGTGTAAATTAATTCATCTTAATTTAGCATTATTAGACGATAATTCTAATTATGTTAAATAAAACAAATGTAAAAGATGAACATAATAATTAAATTAGTTAAATATTTGCTCTCTCAATATCTCAACGACCTTTGACATAAATTTACATTAATTTTTATGAAAAATATCAGCCTTGGTTATATTGTTCGCATATTTTAGGTACCGTAGATTGTTTTAAATAGTTGACGCGTTGTCTGTTTAAAAAGCCCAATGGCTCAAGTTTTCCTCCGCTTCTTCTCGATCAGAAATCTTTCACAACTCTCTTATCATTCGTTGATTCATATGAATTAGTGACGTGGTTCAAAGTAGTTTGTTTTTACCTAAATATTTTTTATTGTTTTATTCATACATTTTCAAGAAACTAAGCACTACAATTAATTTAACGCTGCAATTTTTACCGGGATTAAGAAAAAAAAAAATATCCAATTTACCGTATTTAACATCCTCAATATGTTTTTGTATTATTTTCTCTTCCGAAAAACCCTACACTACTACAAAAAATGGGGGAAAAAAACGTATTTGACCAATGAATGATACGCACTAATTGGACGCGGATAAGGGAAACGGCTGGGTAAGGGTTTGTGGAAGAAATACTAGTCAGAGAAATTAAGAATTTATTCCATTTTTTTATTAAAAACAAAATCCATTGAAAAGAGTTTTGGAAAAAAATTACTTAGTTTTTAAATAAAATTTACCATGAGGAATGATCCTCTGAAATTTCAAGGTCTGGCCCTAAAACATCGTGTACAAGTATCAATGGCGACACCAAGGCGACATCTTTTCGTCTTTTACAAATGTTGGGCATATTTTTCATTTCTTAGTCTTCCGGCCACTTATTATTTAAGGCTATATCTACCTCTGTATTTACTGATGATACAGTTCGTTAGAACAATGAACGATTCATATTTAACATCGGTAAGAAATATGGTGCTTGTAATAAAGATAGTTTATCAAAATTATTGCTTATTTGCTGTTGAGACAACCCACCAAAAAAAGCTTTTTTTTTTAAAAAATAAATAAATATTTGAGTTCTTATGATTTACACAAATATTTAATTTCGTTCAACGAGTTGTAAATAACTCACTATTAGAAAATGGAATCGAGTTGGGGTAGAGTGGGATTCGAACCACGGACCTTTGGTCCGTGAGTCCGAGGCACAGCCACAGGACCACAACCCGATTTTAAGGTTAGGTACATGTATTTGTATCCAAGCGAATGCAAAATACATTTTTGCAAGTGAAATAGTACCAAAAGCTGAGATGAGTAATTTCAACTAGATCTCAATAAAGAATCGAGAAGAGTATGTCTGCCTTGTTGTGTGGTGGTTGACGCGCTTGTCTGCAATTCTTGTGATCATGGGTTCGATTCTTCGTAGGTTCGATATGAAATATTAATTTAAAAGTTGTTTTAACTGCAATATTTCATTGTTCCAACAGTTCACAATAATAATCGTGATAAACATGTATGTTTGAGCACCTAGACTAGCATCTGAAACTTAAGACGGATCACCTTACTTTTACTGGGTGTGGAAAGGGTACTGATGAATGATTTATATATTTAATTAACCTTTAAAAATAAAAATCAGATAGACCTCACGCATAAAAGGTACCTATGTCTCGGGTTTGATTACCGTATTTTTTAATGCTTTCATACCACAATATTAATTGTCCTTAGACTGAAGCGTAAAGCTATTCATTTTATCTTCATATTTTATGAATTACTGTAAATGCGCTGTAATTTGAGTGCTTATGCAGAGCCCTATGAACTAAAGAAACTAAGGTAATGATATTAAAGCCCAGTTGTTTTAATGGCTAAGACGCTTACACCGAGGGTTCTGGGTTCGATTACCGGTGAGATCGCAAGAAATAAATGTCAGAAATGGTTTGAGTATGTCCATATGTTTGTAGATAAGGCTGGATTTCAATATCTATGGAGTTAATAATATTGGAAATTATTGCAACAGAGGGATAAATCTTTTTTGGGAAGGCAATATGGAAGTCAAGGCGTCTATAAGATTTATGACACTTAAACCGAGATGCTGATTCTGAATAACTTGATAATTTAGAACAATTGTAGAATGTTTGTATACGTTATATTTTGAATCTTCGCAAATTTGGCCACGTAACCGAATACCGCACGCAACTACACTGGTTTAGTATTAAGAAGAGAAGAAACATTCACATTCTACCACTTCTTAACTTTATTTTGAACAATCCCAATTGGCCTGTTTATCGGAGAGAGCTTTTCCAACCTCTATCACAACATGGACTATCTCTTCGTTTTAGTCATGAGACCCTTTTAATACCCATTTACCGTTCTTAATAACAAAAGTACCTGCTTAATTGTGAAATAATCTACCTACATATGTTGGGGACGTCCTTTTTTTATTTAAATTTAAATAAAAATTTTAATATTATCATCTAAATGTTTGTAATGTTCTTTTCTCCTTTATGTTTCCTGCTTTCCTCGCTAGATAGTAAAGTGTATATTTTTAGTGAATTTTCGTTTCACATTTTTAATAAAATTATGTGATCCTAGGACAGGAAGAAATTGCCTTAAGACAATATACCCGCCCTTTTATTGTTTTCTAAATTGTTTACGTATTGGTAGTGTTAAATAACTTAACCAGCCAATAACAGGTCATTAGCGCTAAAATGCCTAGAACTCCGTATTTCCTTCTAAACCAGTATTGAATTAATATATCACCTTTAAAAAAAATATTGTCCATAAAATTTACACATTATTTATCGCGCCAATATTTTACAATGCTTTCCAACTTTGAGACAACAAATTTTGCTACAGTGTTAGTTATCTTAAAAGACATTTTAAAAAAAGCTACTCTAAATCGATTTTGTATTTGTGTAATAGGTAATAATGTAATTTCAAAGGAAACGGTATTGTTAATTATTCAATTATTTATCTAAAACATTTTTAAGAATATATTGATATCACCGTTATATACAAGTGTGCATATTTAAATAATCACGTACAAACAGCAATTAAAGTTAACTATCATTCCAGATGCTTCCCTAAAGGTAACTTCAGAATATTGTAATCTAATACCCAATTGAATTCAAAATTTGTAATTGAAAATTAAATAAATTAGCTTGCTCGAAAGCTAAAATAATACTTCCGGTCTTTTAGAGCAACTTTGTAAAATTCATGTTTTACCAATTAAATTATTATCTCTATTGCCGCTTAGTGAACAAAGGTAATAATGAATTTATTTGTTTAAAAACAGAATGGTTTTTGGATCTTGAGAATAAGAATAGAAATGAAAATTAAATCTTTTGAAATAAAATCTATTTTCCGTCAGTTAAGTTGTTTACGTTTCTCAAGTTTACATTATGATTACAAAATTCCTAACGAATACAAAAAATCCCTATAGTAATAAAATTTAATTTACGTAAGAATATTTTTTCAATCATAACAAAGGAGTTTGATTTAGATAAAAAAAATCGCAGTCAAAATTAAATTGAAACATTAAAATTAAAGAAAAACTAAATTTGTTTGCCATGGAAATGCTCAAGTAAATCGTTTTTTATTGCAGTTTTTTATTATATTTATCAGAGGGAAATAAAAAATGGCAAGAAAAGTTTGTTTGAAATGCGTTAAAATTTAAACTGTTCAAATAATTTTTTCAACAACGGTTTTAACCCAGTGAAAGCTCTTCATCCTTATTTCCGAAAACCCATTTAAACACTGAAGGTCTTCCTATCGGTTTCGCCCATACTTCAGAGGAAACGCGGTCTGAATTTTCTTCATACCAAAGTTTTCCCGTATTTACTCCCCGAATAAAGGAACAAGAGTAATGAATTTCTCACTTAGTATAAATATTTATTGTTTGCGTGTCCCAACTATTGTTTATTTTTTTATAAATAGTTTATTATGAGAACTATGACCATCCAAAAACCTTAAAAAACGCTCAGTTTTATCTGCCGTCTTCGGAAGTAACTGCTTTAATTTAATCAAGCGACTGTGAGAGGATCGGTAGTACAACATCTTATAGTTTTTACGACAACAAGATGAATAGTTATTCCAATTCCATTAGACTGAAAAAGACCGTACAAAAATATTAGTTCGATTCATACCATCCAGCCAGTGAGCCATTGAAGGCCTAAGGCGATTACGTAATTATGAAAAATATACTTTTCTTACCCCTTCAATATACTCCATGTTGGAAATTGGTCCAGCCAGAGTGGTACCCAGACGATGATCCATGATGATGAAGCAAATAGAAAGAACTTTGATGCCATACAGCACGTCCAATGTACATTCATCATCAGTTTCTCCTAGTCTCTTCAGTTGACGTATGACGGAATAACTCTGAACCAAACGGGAACAAGCAGCTCCTATGAAATCAAAATCAATATTACATAATTAACACCATCCTAAGATTGGTGACTTATTTTATATGAAATTTAATGTGAAACTTAATTAAAATTGTCCATGTGTGTGATATAACTCATACAAATAATATTTACAAATACTTTTTTTTAAAGAAAATAAAAAACAATAAAAATCAGATCGTTCCAAGATACAGGACTTGATTATCAATAGTATAAAATAAATCGATATTGATCATCACTGTATTTATATGCAAGGCGCTAGGTGCGGTTTACTGCTGAATTCAATGATTAATTAGTATTATAATGACGACAGTAAAACAAAAAATAAAGTCAAGTTTTTAAACAATATTTTTTATTTATTTAACTTTATGTTATAAGTTATAATTGTACATTATAAGACTTATTGCCAAATGACAATTGTTTCTAAACAACCAGTAAAAAAAAGGTGTTATATTTATGTGTTTATTTCGTTATGTGTCGGCCTCGTGGTGTAATGATCAGCGCGTTAGCCTACCATGCAAGAGGTCTCGGGTTCGACTACCGACATGGTTGATAAGAAATATTAATTTAAAAGGGTGTTTTCACACAATAATATTTCATAGTCCCAGGACTGGTACCTGAAGCGCAAGACTGATCATCTTACCTTCATGTAACAAAAATGATCAAGATACGCTGCTATTGGTGTACCAATGCAGTGCCAAGTGGAAAGGGAATGATGATTACGATGTTTTTCGTTACATTTTATTTCGCAAAGTAAAAGCCGAAACGATTAACATTTATGCGCGCAAGAATATATATTATGTTTTATTTTTGTAATATTAGAAGCGACATTAAATATTCTTTTAAACATTTAGATGACTGCAATTTTTTAAAATAACGCTCACTTATTTAGTAGCCAATATTTTATTTCGATTTTAATTTGTACGATATTATTTTTATGCAAAAACTCATTTCTCCTAAAAACTTATTTTGTTCCTCGATTTTCATTTTAAGCAATGAAAACACTGCCATTTGAAACAAAAGATTGAATAAAGTTCTAATAAATTTATAAATGTTTCGTCAACCTGGTAATAGTGCTAAACAATTCCACATAAGTATTATGAAATTTTCGATAAAAAAACCGTGTTAATGCATAAACAAACACGCATACAATAATAAATTAACAAAATCCTAAAATTTACAACACTTAAAATATATTCGGGTGTTCATGGTCAGTAAGTAACCGAAAGTATTATAATCCAAGAATTAATTAATATTTTGGCCGTCAGATATCTTTATTCTTTTATCCATGAATTGTTTATGGTGTCATAAATTAAGTGAAAAAAAGATCTCAAACTCTTTCACAAGCCGGAAGTTTTTTTACACACTTCAATTGAGGCGCTTAAAACAGAGAAACTTAACCGAATTTGAACAGTTGTTGTGATGTTTTTCTGGGTTGTTATGCCATGAATTTATTCTGCTTTCTTATGAAGATGTTAACCTAGCCGGACCAAAGAGGGGATTTGAATCTCCCATTGACCGATTAGAATTTAATAACTCAAGTATTATTAAAGCTATTTGACGTATATTTTTTGCTATCGTGGAATTAATAGAAGGAAGCATTTTCCTGTTTTTGTTTTTCAATTTTAAAATAGCTGTTTTCTTTAATTTTTAATAAGAAAAAAAAAACTTTAATAATACAAGGGTCAGTTTCACTTTTTAAACTTTAACAAACATGAATGAAATACATGAATGAGTAAAATATGTGTACGCGAAAACATTTATAAATTATTGGACGGTAATAAACACTTATGTGGTATAAATTGGCTATCGCTGACTGTTATATCCAAGGAAATTCAGCTCTTCGGGTTTCATTCTGAACTCGATTTTCATTCGAGTGAATAAATTATATGAAAAATAGATATTTTGTCAAATGACAGGCTGCCGCAAAAAACATTAAAAATTAATTAAATTTATCTAAATTTGTTGCAACAGAGAAGGCATTTTTTTTTTGAGAATAGAATATGAAAGTGATTTAGATATAAATACTCCCCTGGGAGAAAATCCAGCCAGTCTGCAAGCATTTGGACATACTCAAACACTGTTGAATTAACCACCTGGTAAAAAAAAAGTATAAAAATGGAAAAATTATTGTCAGGCGTTGCCTCGTAGGTGAATTAGTTCAGCCGGAAGAATCTCACCCACATGATAAAGGTTTTAGCTCTTTTACTTCACAAAGGTCCACAGATGGATGAGTTGAGGAAATGTGGACGTTCAAATATAGGCAGAATGGTGAATGTTACACAGTGTGTAAAGTGGCCACTTAAACTATTACCTAACTGTGTATGTTGTAGATAAAGTAATTGTTAATTTTGTTAATAAAACATTATTATTATTATTATAAAACCAGCCAATGAGAGATCGTAAACCCTGTAAATGGCTAGACTTCCATATTCCTTCCTCAAAAATGTTTTTCCTCTCTGTTGCATCAAATTTAAGCAAAAAAAATGATGCAAATCTGTATGCGGAAAATTCTATTTCATTTTATAGACAGTTAAATATAACTATGTTATCTTTCCTTTGGAATTAAGGCCGTGGTGAACATTCATGTTAAATCTGAATGCAAACATGTTTTAATGTAGATTCTTTTTTTACTTTATTTTATTGTAATGAATAACCACAAACTTAGCGCTTCAAATATAAATTGTATTTTAGAGTTTCATTTTGTTTTAAAAGTGAGTCTGTAGTTCCAATATAATGGTAACATATTATTTGTGTTGCTTATTTCTGATTTTTGTGGTAGCGTAAGATGCATGACTTGTAATTGAACAAGTGAGAAGATCGTGCCTGCTTTTAGGGTAAAATATGTTTCTATGGCATATTTTTTTCATGTTCATTTGTATCTGACTTTAATTTTAGAACTTTAGTAAGTGTGCCTTCATCATTATGATCAACTGACAACTACTGCAAAACATAATCCTACTCGTGGCTCTTGGTAAACCTCCAAATACCATTCGACCATCTTATTGATGGTTGTCTTTTGGGTCTCGTACCTCGGTCTCAACACAAGAACACGCTTTGTCCATTTATTATCAGATGTTCGAGTGATGAGGCCTGCCCAATTGTACTTCAACCAGCCCATACTTAACAATCATCAGATACTTTGGTTTGACGGCAGATTCAATCGTTTATTTGTCTGTTAATTTTATTTTAAGCTCAAGGTGTACCATACTTCTATATGAAATTGCCACTTATAAAAAGAGAACTTGAATTTTTGACTTAAAATGTGTTTTTTTCGATAATCTAAAGTTTAGATGCCAAAAATATTAGTGAAAGATTGCATGAATCAAATCGCAGTATAACACAGCAAACACCATTCGGAGCAAGGCGTTAAATACTAGGTTATTCACGAAGTTGTTTGAAGAAAATAAAAAGATCTCTTATAAATTACTTCTTTGCGTTGAATTACGTTGACTGTAAAAAGGGTTCATATTTGAGTTTATATTTTTTTACTCTTTTAGATTATATTAGAGATTTTCGATACTACAAATCCAACTCTGAAAGAAAAATTGATCAAATAATAACCAGATATGGCTTATTAAAAAAAATGTTTGCCAAATTTACTGAGGTTGAGGCAGAATGAAATTTATAAAGCAAAATATTGGACGGAGCGAATTTTGTAGTTTGTCTGCGCCTAATTAGGCGCAGACAAACTACCAGGATGATGACGTTTTAGGCCATGTTCAACATTTGAACGTCCTTTTCGCAGACTTTGAAACTAGGTTTGAGATGTATTGACTGTGAAAATACCACAAAAGATTATCAATCCATAAAAATAGTGACATTGAACAAACGGATATTATGTATATCATCAATTTTATCTCTAGAGAGACGTATCTGTTACATATCTTGCATTATGAACTATCGAGAGAAGCTTTTGATAGCTTTTCCATCTTCATATCACGTTAAATCTCCGTGGAGTTAAAGTTTGGGAACCTCTTATCTAAGTTATTAGATTGATGTCGAATTTCGCTTAAGTTCTTCGCCTTAAATTATTTATCAATTGAGGAAACCCCAGGTGTCCAAAAAATATGTTCAACTTCAATAGTTTTATCGAAAATACTGTCATTTTTTTATAACAAATTAATCGCTTTTGAGAAAATATTTGCTTCTTTTCGTGAATAAATTAGCATAATGTTTAAGACATCAAATCGATCAAAATGTAGGTCAGGTTTAAAAGAGGACCATGTCGTAGGATGTCAAAGTAAGTACAAAAAAAAAAACGATTATGCGTAAATTTTGTAAACGAATACTGCTAGAAATAAAATATAAAAATAATTATTTTATTACCTAATCGATATCAGAAACAGGAACCGTGATGAAGTTAATCTGGGGTTTCCCCGATCGTTTCCCGGTTTACAAAATTATTCGACTAAACGAAATATACAATATTAAAATTGATATTATTAAAAAATCTCTAGAAGAACATAAGTCACGTTGAAAAATCTGTAATTAAATCCAAAAATACGAAAGTAAAAATCGCTCTATTGATACTTTATAGTTAACGTATCTAATATATTTATATAATACATGGAATGCCTTAAAATATATACATCGAGCAACAACTAAAGAGCTAGCAGACCATTTGTTCCTCAAGAATAGTAGACCAATTTACTATCGATGATGCCATTGGAGAGGATGATTGGTCTGTTGAACAGCCTACCAAGAGCTGTGGATATTTTCCATGCTAGGATAACCAGTTTTAGATCTTTTCTCCTTAATTATGTATCGTTATGTGTACTGCTGATTTAACTGTCTTTCTTTTTATGGACTATACGTGGTATTTTCAAATGTTATATTACGCACTTTTCCAAACGCATATATGTACATTGTAATCGGCAGATGTGACATAATGTAGATGTAAATTTTAAAAAATATGTTAATTTAATATGCACGTGTGTATAAAAACCTACTTTGAAACTCGAGTCTTAGCGAAAAGTCTTCAGACCAAGTCGGTCACTATATTGATATGCAAATTCAATAAAAGTTGTTCTGCAGCACAGGAACTGAAATATTTGAGTGGAATCGAAAATGTATTTTAACTTAAAACTTTAACCAGCCTATGATGGCAAAATTATACACAGATCAAAAAATTGATGTATTTTTAAATTTGTTTATTGTCTATTAAGAAACTTGTCAATATTCATTTTATTTTAAAAACATTGTTAATTGGCACATATGATAATAGAAAGCTTTCTAAATGGCTTCATTTTTGAGTCTCTGTATGGTTGTTAACTTCCGTCTGTGCAATAAATCGTTGTACATTTTCAGTCCGTTGTTTAGCAGTCGAGATTGTCCTTTTTGTTGTTGTTGTCTGCAGTTAGTAACGATGTGATGTTCTCATGTCGTGATTGTACATACATGTCAGATAGTTTTGTTAGTGAAATGTCGTCATCCTTAATGTAGCCAAAAGAAAATTTATTAATTAGTTTGAGGGATTCAATATTTTTCAAGTTTCCTTAGTCAATTACTTAATGTTTCCTGGCTAACCCACTTGCTTAATTTATTGCATAATATTTACCATTATGATCATGATTGACCATCCGCAGAATTAGGCAGTTGCTTACTTTGTCTTGATCAAATGCTAGATGTCGCAAAAATTACAAAAGTACGTATTTTTTCAACTTTTGGAAAGGAAATAAATACTTGAATGTTCAAAAATAAAACCGTACGCATTTTAGTCATTTAATTTTTCTTATTGTAATTTATATAAAAAAAGAAATTTATGATTAAATGGTTAATGTGTAACAGAGCTTAATATTGATTATCATTTAATGTCATCTATTTCAATTTTTATAAATATATTTTGTGTAAAAATTAGGTATGCTTTTAGTTCTTAATAATGTTTATATTACTTTTTTTTATTTTTATTTATTTACAATTTTAAAAAACCCGTTAGGGTTACATTAGAAATTTTATATTGTCTAGTCCTTTTATGTCTCGTCTAGTCTAGTTAGTTAAGTCATTATGTGCTTTTTCAGATTGATTTTAAATTTGTCTCCAGTAAAAGTTTTCAAGTAGTAAGGTAAGTCGTTGTAGTGTTTAAGTCCATTATGTAGTATTTTTGACAGTCCCGTGTTTGTCTTTGCTTTTTCAATATGATAGTGCTGTTGTTGTCTGGTGTTATATTTGTTTATGTCAGCATTTTTGGCTAATATTATGTCGTCGTCTTGTATGTTTCCCAGTGTTATTTTGTGCACAATTTTTAAGGTCTCAATTTTAGTCAAATAGTTTATGTCAAACTGGTGTGTTTTTTTGTACAGTTCAGTCGTAGAGGTCAGGTAGGGTAGGTTGTATGTTAGTTTAAGAATTTTATTTTGTTGTCTTTGTATTCTTGTTATGTCTGTCTTGTTACCAGTTTTTTTTAAAATTTATATAATTTCTCTAACGTTTCTCTTTGTAAAGGAAAAATGAGAAACCTGCTGACAAGCCGGTTTCGCGGTTTAGTGGGTTTCATTATTTTTCCTTTTATATTTTCTGTAAATGTTTTTACTTTCTTTAATAATAATAATAAAAAAATTTTTTTTTTTTAAAAAACACTAAATTTTTATGAGTCAATATAAAATTTAATGGCGGAAAATTGATATAAATCGCCTGCGTTATAGTAACATAATTGCTATAATTAGCATGTTACTAAATGTGCAAAAAGTAGAGCATTTAAAAATAAGGTGTTGTGTCGATATTAATAGATTAATCGGTGCAATAATATATTGGCGGGCACAGGCAATATCTGTTTTTTTTTTTATTGGTGAGGTAATAATATACCTTTTGATGATGGTGTTTTTCCTTCTATTTATTTATTGATAAAGAAATTGAAAAATACGTTTTTGAAAATATAGGTTTGTATGTTTTGTTGAAACATAATTGTGTAATTTTAAATGAAAAATTAAAAAAAAAAACACTTATCACATATTGCCAAAGCAACGACGATGTTATATTAATGAAAGTAAATTGATTGTAACGTTTATCAAAATGTAAAATATATTTATCATAAAATAATCATTTTGGAACAAGTAAACAACAACAAACTTAAAACTGTATTAGAACAGTTTTACATATACACAGAATTAGATAATTAAAAAAAAATGGAAAAAAATTCAATAAGTAGCTTTATTTGTTTTTACTTTTTCGCCAACATGTCTTCAAAATTACACTACTCAGAAAGACGAGGGCAAATTAAAAGAATTGCTATTTGATCCCTTATGATTGTTTACGTAGAATAAACATTTGAATGAAAACAATAATCATTTATGTCTCTTAAGAATTTCATATTTATTTTGATATTCTTTATTCTTTTTCTTATTATTTATCGTATGCGCATAGCTTTTAAAATTATTTTTTTTGTTAAAAAGGCTTTATTTAGTTACATTATTAAAAATATTGCCCACCTTTTACCCCACAAAAGTTTTACTTTAATTGCAACCTTTATTGCAACTACACTGGCTCACATTAACATTATATCACTGAGAGAGCTCTTCCGACCTTCTCTATCTTCTCTATCATAGCATGGGCTAACTCTTTGTTCGAGTAATGAGAGAACTCGTTCAATACCCATTCACCGCTCTTTTTTTTTTTACCTCCTTTTTTACGGTAGTAGCTGCTAAATTATAGAATAATCAACCTACTAATGTCAGTTACACCTCTTCTTTATTTGCATTAAAATCTCGTATGAAATTTCGCTTCCTGAATATTTGAGTTTTTCTTTTCTCCTCCCTCTTTACTTCCCTTTTAACCCCCTTCTTCTATTCGAAGTAAAGTGTAGATATTTAGTCAATTTTTATTTATTAAAAGATATATATGTTTTTCCATATTTTGTTTTATAATGACTATATTCAAATACGATAGGGACAAGGTCGTCAATTTTTTTAAAGTTCGAGATTAGCAAGTAGCAAAAATTGATGAATCTGCTTTTCTTTCATACCTTTACTTTTATTTGCTATTTATATATCTTGATATTTATGTTTTTTCATTATGTATTTATGTATTATTTAATTATGTATTCAATCTTATTTGGTATATTATTATTCGTCACTCCCATTTCTTACTACAGCGTAGAGTGAGTTTATAAAAACCATAGTGTAATTCTCATTTCAATTACGTTTTTATATATATATATATTCTTTTTCTATTGATGATTTACTATTATGCTATTATTTTGTTGATTTTAATAATAGCGTTATTTTGTTTGTTTGATTTTTTATGAATTTAAATTTGTATCCATAATTTATTATTTACATTTTAATATTTATGTCTGATTATCTTTTTAAAATTGTATTCTTTGCAATTTTATTATTTATTACTTAAACCTTGTTTTTTTGGATTGTTATTATATTGCATCACATGTTATTAGATTTTAATCTAATTTATTTTACCATGTATTTTTATTGTTAATTATTATGGCTTGACACGGGCACAGCCTAAAAAGTATTAATAAGTTAATAAATTTATATTTCAACAAAGTAATTTTGAATGAATAAATAAATGAATACCTACAATATGTTTAATAAAATTGGACGGTTTGGGTAGGTAGAAAGAAATTGCCTTAAGACATTACGCCCGCCCTCATGCATATGTATGTGATCTGTTAAGGTATGTACATAAAGTTTAAAAAATAATATTTTAACAAAACCTTTGCCCTATATGGTATATGTATTGGCGCCGCTTCATGACAGTAAGCTGTCACAGTTGTTATGACCTTTTTTTCTTATTAAAAAAAATATATAAAATCTTACCGTCTTTATTTCCCATCTTTATAGTAATCCAATGGCGAACTGTAGCCGCTGTCACAATTAGGATTAAAACCCCGAACAAAACGCTGAAAAAAAAGAAAAGAAAAAAGTGTTGAGTAACTAATAATAAAGCAAAAGAAAGAGCCAAGCAAAGGAAAAACTTTACCCGTTACACAAATTATGGTTTTATAAAATCGAAAGACCTTTTTCGGCAGAATTTCAGATGGTTGCGATATCAAAGATGATTTATAAAAATAATTTTATGAACATAATAGTATTTTGATATAACGTATTACAGTTTCAATAACTTTTCTTTGAACATTTCGTAAAAAGTCTTTATTGGAAAAAAATATATTTACTGAGTTTTTTGTAAATGCCGATAAACTGCTTTTTAACCAAATTGTTATTAGATGCTCAAACATAAGATTCATATTCAAATAAAAAAGTAAAAGAAAATAGTAAAATTAAAAAAATAAAATGTTTCGAAAGTTTAAAGGAAAGATGGATCCATTAAAAAGACTTCTATAACAATCTAGGTACAAGTTGCAAAATAAGTCGTTTATATAATATGTAAATCAACACAAAAAGGATCTTTCTCCTAATAAATTACGAAACTATTACAACTCTTTAGATCATTTGGTAACATATTGAACATTTTAGGTATGGCGTGCTCTTATATTATTTGACCATATTTATTTTTAAATTTAGAAATAATTACACTACCGATAGAAAATTATTTTTTAATAATCTTTTATTTATTCATTTAAAATAAAATAATTTAACAGATTTATGAACTTTTTTAGGTTTTTTACTCTATGTCTGTGTTAAGCCATCATAATTTATAATTATAAATATACATATGTATATATTTAAACTTACGGTTCAATAGAACAACAATGCAAAAAACGAAAATGTAAATAATTAAGAATCAGAATAAAACAATAAAGAAGACCAAAAAAAAAACAGATACAAATTACACAAATTTAGTTAAAGAAATATTCAAAAATACATAATAATAGAATCATTTAATCAATCAATCAAAATAATACAAAAACATAGTTGGAATGATAATTGAGGTAAGGTTTACAAAGTAAGCAACTAAAAGGCGAAGGTGCATATTTTTAATTTTGTAATTTCCTGCCGGTAAAATAAGTAAAAAAATATAAAAAATAGTTTCTCTAAGGTCCTTCTGGTCATACCTTAAATAACAACTAACTTCGGAAAACGGACATCAAATTGTGTTATTCTATCGTTCAGTGATCTATCTCAAACCATCAATAACATGGAAGATCTTCAAATGAAAAAAAAAGAACTGAAGAAATATTTACTTAATACCTTATAGTGACTGTCAAAAGGTAATAAATAAACAAATATAATATAGAAGTATGCAAAATATGTATGTCGTGGTGAAATGGTCAGCGCGTTTGTCTACCATGCAAGAAGTCTCGAGTTCGATTTCCGACATTGTTGAAATGAAATATTTATTTAAAAGGGTGTTTTCACACTTGAATATTTTCATAGTACCTGAAGCGTAAGACTGTGATCACCTTACCTTCATGGAACAAAATTGATCGAGATATTCTGCGATCGGTGTAATAATCCAATGCCCTATGCACCATTGGGTGCGGAAAAGGAATGATGAAATGATGATGTAACATTTAGCAGTCCTAAACAATTGTGTCCCACCAAAAAGTCTTTAGACTTAGTGGGGTTAAATAATTATAATATGTTTCTAAAAATACCAAATAAACGCTGTTCTGCAGCATTTAAACTAAAAATAATAAATAATATGACCTAATAACAGTGAGTACTAAATTAAATAATGAAAAAAAAATAAAAATCTAGATGTATAAAAAGCAAAAATGGAAGGAAAGCCGATTATTAAATGTTGACTAGTCTTGAACTTTAAAAAGATTTACAACCACGTCCCAACCGATGCAATGTGCAGAAGCCGATTGCCAACATTTATCTTAAATACGTTATGTTATGTTCTTAAATACAGTTATATAAATAATTTATGATTAAATTTATTTTTGCATACGGTATTAAACATAATATGTTGCCAAATAATTTTATTACATAACATTCCTTTGATGTTTTGTAAGTCGAGTCTGATATGAGCTTTTCGCTTCTTTGGATTAGGGATAAGATAAAATAAATATTTTTTATCGCGTTCAAAATTTGTACCATAAGAACTAATAAGAGTTTATACACTATATCTGTTTGTTTTCAATGAATATGTATGTAGAACTGTTGATTGCCTAAATAAAATATAATAAAATAAAATAAAATAAAATAAAATAAAAAAATAAATAAATAAATAAATAAAATAAAATAAAATAAAATAAAATAAAATAAAATAAAATAAAATTAAATAAAATAAAATAAAATAAAATAAAATAAAATAGAATAAAATAGAATAAAATAAAATAAAATAAAATAAAATACGTTTTGAATGCATTTATGTGAAGTCTCAAGCCCGGATTATAATTATCTGATTTTTGTTAAGTTTTTATTATTTTATAAATGGACCAATGCAGTGCCTTCTTCACCACCAGGTGTGAACAAGCGTATGATGATGACGGTTTTTTATGAATTGCTCAATTTCACATGCAAAGTTTCTGTTTGTGCTCTCATTAGAGAGAAATAAAAAAAATGTAAGTGTCCTTGACACGGCCCTAGTAGGCATGATTTTTTAAAATATAAAATCAAATAATAAAAATAGTAAAGGTTATATTCTCTTGTTTTTCGTAAAGAATTCTTCGGGAAAATCTTCGTCTAATCCGAAATCCATTTTCTGCTCTACTGCTCCAAAGACAATGATTCGTACTGACTTAAGAATCTGATAGGGAATAAAATATTTTACGTACGTTTACGATAGTTTTACATTTGTTTATGTAAACAAGAAATTCGACGACGATGTTTGAACAATCTTGAAAATCGTCGTTGCGCTAGCAATATATGTTAAGTGACATTTTAAGGAGATAATAAGAAAGTCTGATGGTTTGTTTTATTTGTAAAAAAACAATTAAGCTAATCCAAAATCATTTCAAAACAATAATTGAGTATCGTTTTACCAGCGCGATGATTTTTTAAAGTTTACATTTTTAAGATTACTTTGCGTGAGACGTCGCAAGTTTTCTCCACATTATCTCGATGTTGGTCAGTAATCTGACCGTAAGCCAGGTCAACCACTGACTACTAAAATAATTTGCGTTATTTTTTTCAAACACTTTTAAGAAGTCATACAATTTAATGCTCTAATTTTTTTTATAAATCATTTCCAGTCAGGCTAAACTTAACCTCATTTAAACAATGTATTCTTTGATGATAGATTTTAAAAAAAAGAAAAAAGATTGAAAATAAAGGAAAGCAACGTAATTTTATTTTGAAAAAAACAAAGTTTATTTTGTTAAAACAAAATTGTGTAATCTAAATGAGAAAATACATATTAAAGAAAAAAATCACTTGAGGAAATTGCCGGCGCAACGACGATATTTGCTATTGAAATGTCATTAAGAGGATATGCAGTGGAAAAGGTGAATAAGTATTTGAACATAGTTTTTCTGTCACTCTCACGTAGATGCATCCACGATATGGTGCGCAAAAAACAACGGCACATCGCGTCGGACTGACTCTGCCAAACCTTAATCTAAAAAAACCAAGGTTTCGTTATCCCGTTTTGTGCTTCCCAAAACTAAACCGATTTATTTTTTTTTAGGAAGAGTATCAGAATAAAATTTCCTGTGTTAGTACATTTTCCGTTTTTCGAAATCATTTATTATATTTGTATACTGTGCGTTCAAAGATGGCAGATAAAACTGGGCGTTTTTATGGGTTTTTGGATGATCCCATCTCTCATATGAAACTATTTATTAAAAAAACAAATCTACAGAGACACGTCAGTGATAAATATTTGTAGTGCATAAAAATCGCTGATCTAGGCCCCATAATCTAGGGAGAAAATACTGAAATACGTTTTTGAATAAAAGTAAGTGTATAGGTGTGTTTTTGTGTAAATACACAAAAACACACCTATACACTTACTTCGCAAATGCGTGGGAGTAAGCGTTCAAGTGTGTGTATGCGTGAGCATCACTAAATAGTAAGTGTAGAAAGAATGGGTCTTAATTTATTTTTATGTTTTGTCTGGTAAGTGAAGTCATTATTCGCTTTTTAATGTTGGTATTAAATTTGTCTCTAACGTAATGTTTTATTAAAAGAATAACCCAATCAGCAGGCAAAGAAAAAGATGTGGAAAAAAGTTATGCTAAATACATCACAACACCCAGGCCGACTGAGAAAAAAAAATGCATTTTATTTTTACAGCTGGAGGGAATCAAACCTGCGACGCCTGTTTCACAGTCGACCGTTTTCAGACATTGGAAACCAAAAATTGATCCTCTCAGCTTAAACTGTATAAAAAAACATGACATTCAGACATAAAATACTTGACGAAAATTAAGATGATAACTTTTGTAAACGAAATTGCATTAAGAAAAATACATGACGATGACTTAATCAAAAATGCTTCGACAACAACAATACTACCACATTAAAAAGGTTGGTAAGAAACGATAGTTGCATCATACATTATAAAATAATAAAACGGCGATTATTCGTTTGAAAAAAAAATTGCTGAAATGATCATTTGGGACCAGATTCCCCTAATTATGTAGACTGTTTAAAGATCATATGAATTAGACAATAAATTTCGTAGAGTAAAAAAAACGCAAAGAAAATAGATGATTATACATTCCGCGTATTAAAATTAGATACAACATTGTCCATATGATTCAATGTAAAAAAACTGCTGAAGTGATCATATATGACCAGATTCCCCTACTTACGTAGACTGTAGACCATATGAATCAAACAATAAATTTCATAGAATTAAAAAACCCAAAAAAATAGATGCCTATATATTGCGCGAATTGAAATTCAGTACAAAATTGTCTAAATGACGCAAGGAAAAAAAAATTGCTGAAGTAATCATATATGACCAGATTCCCCTACTCATGTAGACTATTAAAAGACCACATGAATTAGACAAAAAAAAAACCCAAAGAAGTTAGACAATTATACATTACGCGTATTGAAATTGAGTACAACATTGTCCATACGATGCAATGTAAAAAAATTGCTGAAGTGATCATATGTGACCAGATTCCCCTACTTATGTAGACTGTTAAAAGATCATATGAGTTAGACAATAAACTTCATAGAATAAAAAAACCCAAAGAAGATAGATGATTATACATTACGCGTATTGAAATTGAGTACAACATTGTCCATATGACGCAATGTAATATATAATTCCAATGTTCCACTTTGGCAGTTTGGGTAATTGAACTTATTTGTACCCGTTTCGGTGCAGTGTCTGACATTCAAACGATAAACGGGTCTTGAATGGGCGTTCGTACTTTCCATTTCTTTCATACCAAATCACTTTTAGTATAACTATTATTATATAACATTACTTTTATTAACTGGTCACGGCAGGCGATGAAAGGAATATGTTAATACATTTATAACCGATTAATAAATTATTTTTAAGTATCGCGATTGGTTATTTTTTAATTTTTTTTATTTAACAATCCAGAACAATAAGGTGTAGACCATGGGCATAAAAAAGAAGTGTTGGAAGGCCACATAAAAGATGGGTCGACGACATTGTCTCTATTGCCGGTAAAACGTGGATGATGAAAGCGGGTGATAGGAAGGAATGGAGACGTTTGGAAAGGGCATTTTCCCAGCTGTGGAGATAATAAGGCTGAAGAAGAAGAAGAATTTTTTTTTTTCAATGCGTTATGCTTTTAAAAAGCATTAAAATAGAATAATAAAAAAATACTCGTGTTTAAAAACAAAACGAAAAATAAAATACTGTGGGAATAACAGAAAAATAATAATAAACATTTAAACCCATAACTTAACAACAAACAAAACAAACAAACCATCACGCCGTTTTCCCGTAAGGGTAGGCAGAGAGGATAGAACGCCAGATCACTCTATCTTTGCATACAGATCTGGCTTCCTCTACATTCATACATCTTTTCATTCATTTCATTCGGACATTTAACATGTCCATCTTGAAGTATTTATGGGATTTGATCATGCCATGTCTTTCTCGGTCTTCCTCTATTTCTGCATCCATCAACATTTGCATCGTTAATATTTTTACCCGTTCTTTCGCTGTCCATTCGCTTTACATGTCCAAACCAACGCAGAGCTCCTTTCTTGATTTTGTCGATAATGCTTATCAGCCTTGAATAATGAACGGATCTCAACATTTGTGCATTTATCGTACAAAGTTACACATTCGCCTGAGAGATCTCATTTCAACACCAGTCAGCCTTCTTTCATCCCTGTTTTTCCAAGTCTATACTTCGCTCCCATACATCAGGGTCGGGACTCCATTGAGAGCTGCTAATTTTGCCTCTTGCGACAAACATTTATTTGCCAAGGTTGATTTCAATGCCCCGTTCACTCTGTTTCCGGCACTCACCCTCCTTTCAATATTTTTCCCAGTCACTCCATTCCTATTAAACATTCTTCCTACATACACAAATTTATCTAATTGTTTTAGTATAACTCCATTAACAGTGATTTCACATTTAGTCATACTTTCATGTCTTTCAAAAACCATCACACTCGATTTATCGACATTCGTCAGCAGATCGCTTCCCTCGCATACGTCGTAGACCATTGTTACCAAGAATTGCAGTTCATTTTTGTTGTTAGCAAGAAGCACGGCATCATCAGCATACAACTGAAGGATACAAGAAATTTAACTGAAAGTAAAAATAATCGTAACAATATGAGATTATTGATAAGTATTATTTATTATTATTGATAAGATAAGGACTGAATTCACTCAAAATGGATTAAAGTGGGTAAAATGAAAAATTTATATTTACTATAAATCCTGATCAAAAAATTCTAATTCAAGCACGACCTCTATCATTATGTTTCATTATCAAGGTAAAATTTACAAATAATCTTAATTCTATTTGACGGTTTTAACAGAGTCTACAAACACAAAATAACACTTGACGTTAAGAGTTGATTTATAACCTCCATAATATGTATTAGATTTAGGTTGATACTATTACAAATTTAAAATTGTTTAACATTAATTAGAAAATTTTACCCCGATAAAGGAGCATGTTGGTAATTAAGTAGATAATTGGTGGTTGAAAACGAAAAGTTTTTAATTCACCTTTTGTTACAAATTATTATTAACTTAATTCCCCGATTACACGAGACATATAAGTATATAAGTACTGAATGGATGAACGAGATTACCGTCTACTTTTGCTGTAGAGTCTGATAGACAGAATTATTTTGTAAATTCTCCAATCGTCGGACTACACTGGCTCGGAAACAAGCTCGGAGAAATAAAATATAAATAACTTGCATTATTTGAATGCTGTAAAAATCACTTTGACTTAGACAAGAGTCGTGGCGCAGTCAGTTAGACGGCCAACTGTGAATTTGGCGTCGCGGGTTTGATTCCCGCCAGTTGCAAGAAAAAATCCAAGAAAGGTTTTTTTTCTCAATTAGTCTCGGTGTTGTGGTGTATTTTTCATTACCTCTTTCCATATCCTCTCTATCCCACTTGCTGACAAGCCTTAAGATAGAGGCTTAGCGGGTTATTCCTTTTTAAATATAAAATAAAAAGTATTTTACCCACCTGAACTTAAATAACAATCATCATCATCATTTCCTTTCCGAACCTAATAGTGGTAGGGGCACTGCATCAGTGCACAAATCGCAGCGAATCTTGATCATTTTTGTGACATGAAGGCAAGATGATCAGTCTTACGCTTCAGATACCAGTACAGGGACTATGAAATGGTCTAGTTTGAAAGCACCCTTTTTAATAAATATTTTATCTCAATCATGTCGGGAATTGAACCCGAGACCTCTTGCATGGCAGACAAATGCGCTGACCATTATACAACGAGGCCGACTTAAATAATATCTACTGTATTTTTTTTTTTTTCCTAAAACTGTTTTAATTATTTGGAAGCATGTAATTATGTACCTAGCTACTTTTATGTAGTATTTTTTCCATTTTTACCTTTAAAGCGTAATGTAATTTGAGACTTAAAAAAAACTGTTTACTAGCGACATATTTACAAGATTACTAGATGCAATTTAAAAGCCCCCGAGGCGTAAATAATAAATAAATTAATATACAACTTTGCTTTCTGATAGTACACACTAATGAACGTTTAACATTGAAACCCCGTTTTTAATTAAAATGTGAATTTGAGTCATCGTATAGTATATTCCAATCTTTAGTAACCTCCGCTTTATATGTGCGTAATAATAAGTTTTCATATAAATCATTCTAGTGAGATAACTCACAGGAAATTTGTATGTTTACTTGCTTCACCGGTAGGCACAAAGACATTAACATAGAGTTATTAAACATTCAAAGGCACTGTACGTCAGTTCATGATTTTTTTTTGTGAAGCATGAACTCTATGATTACTGGACTGAATATAACAAGGCTGGGTTTTTCTCTTTATAGTGTTACAATATGGTATTATAGGGTGTACAATATATTAAACCCTCTTAAGATAGTACAAAGATTAATTATTAAGGTAATTTTAAAGAAACCCTCATAATTCAATACGGAAAGTCTGTATAAAATATTTAAGTTTCATACAGTAGGCACTCTTTATAAAATTAATTCTATTATACAAATTTATAAAAAAAATAAAATAAAGGAATTTGAGATAAAAAAATCACTCAGATACCAACATAATATTAAAATTCCCAAATTCCACACAAGTCATGGTCAAAATAACTTTGTCTGCAAAGGTGTGAAAAATTATAATAATCTTCCCAATGAACTAAAAACTATTAAAAATAATATATCAATAAATATATTTAAAGTAAACCTATAGAAATTTTTTGAACACGTGTAAAAACTACATTAAATTTTAATTAGTATGAATGTAGTTTTGTTTTATGTTTTATTCTTTATATATCCAATGTTTTTATTTTTTTCTCATGTACTCGTATTTAAAATTATATAAACTCTTATAAATAAACAACTACAACAGTGTAAGTACAAGAGTTAGTCTTTTTTTTGGAGAGTTGATGATAACATTTACTAGATATGTAAAAGGAGATATGTATAGAATTTTTTGAAAAACATGTACCTTTTATAAAATTTATTGATAAACAAAAAAAATAAATAAAGACAACCGTCATTAGCTGGTTTACGTGGCAACTTGAGAGAAAAATCATTCTTGGGATTTTTTTCTGCAACTGGCGGGAATTAAGCCCGCAACCCCAGTTTCACAGTTAGTCGTCTAACCAACTGCGCCACGACGCGGCGCCTGGCATTTTAATTTCATGTAAAGGCATTTTTAAAAACACTACGCAAATAAATGACCTTTACGACTAATAATTCATGCATGAGTATTTTAATGCTCTTAGTTTGTGGGTATTTCCAAAATGTAGTAATTTCTTGTCCCAACCCTTGAGTTTCATGCAAAAATTATCGAGGCCGTCATTTTTAGAGGCCATAGTATTATTTCGGAATATGATTATGTTCAGACAATTGCATTTGGGTCAGTGTGAAAAAGATTCATAAAAAAATGTCTGTACGAAAAAGAAATTAAGATTTTAATTAAATTCACATAGATTTATTTGTATTGTATGGTATTGTATTCATTATTTCATCATCATCATTCCATTTCCAAATCTAATGGTGCATAGGGCACTTCATTAGTACACTAATCGCAGTGTTTTTTGATCATTTCTATTACATGAAAGTAAGATGATTAGTCTTAGGTTTCAGGTGCCAGTCCAGGGACTTTGAAATATTTAAGTGTAAAAACACCTTTGTAAATATATGTTTCATATCAACCATGTCAAAAATCTATTTTTCTTGCATGTTAAGAAAATTCTTAGTTTAGTAGTCAAATTGTAAAAAAAAAACATAAAAAAACTACAAAGTTATTGATTTATATAAAACTATTAATAAAATTTTCAATAAAACTTCTTGGTTTAGTTTCACTATAATTTAATTTGACCAGCGAGCGCTTTCGCCTAAAAAAAACTTCGATAGGAATGGTAAATTGTTTACAATACTTTGAACTTTTGTTTGGAAATAAAAAATGATCACATAAGCATTTTATTAAGGGACAAACAAAATAAATATAATTACAACTGGTTTGCAAAACAGTTCATTTTTAGGAATGTTTTTGACCGATGTTGGGATTAAGTACTAGTTTTTTTTTCTTATTATTTAAAGGGTAAGGAAAGAAGATAAAAAAGTATGCAATAAAATGACAGAGTGGGAAATATACTTTTTAGCAGATTAACTTAGCACAATACTTTGATTTTATGATAGAAAAGTTTTTATAAGGAACATGCATAAATATTCCATTTTAGTTTCCAAACTGAAGAAATACTCACTATTTTGATAATAATTTGTTTATCATATTATTTTACTTACAAATAAATAAATAAAATTACTGAAAAAAACCCTCGTTGGTCGAATGAAATAAATGTGAAGCTTAACCAAAAAGTTTTATTCATATTTTCAATTATAATTTTATTGAAATCTTTAGTAAATTTATGTTTTTTTAAATTTAATTTTTAAAGGAATACCCGCTAAGCCTTTATTTAGAGGCTTGTTAGCAGGTGAGATAGAGGGCATATGGAAGGAGGTAATGAAAATAATACCAAAAAATCCAGACCAATTGAGAAAAAGTATTTCTTGGATTTTTTTCTTGCAACTGGCGGGAATCGAACCCGTGACGCCAGATTCACAGTTGGCCGTCTTACCAACTGCGCCATGGTGCCTGTATTTGTATTTGTAAAAACGTATTCGAGAGAAAATAACAAAATAAAATAGATATTTTTTTTTAAAAATAAATTAATTAATATCAGTGCCAGTCATCAATGGAAAAAACAAGTAAAGAGAGGGAAAAGGAGGAGAGATAAAGAATTTTACAACAGAAATAAAAAAAAAGACACGGGAAAAAAGCTCCCTTGCAGGATTTATGATCTGGCATTGGCTGGTTTTTATGGTCATTTGAAAAATTATGCTTGTATCCATATTAGTTTAATTTTAAAGTATGGTGTAAACTTATAACTTAAGGGAGGTTATAGTAACATTTGTGTAAATAAGAGAAATATGATTAAATAATTATATAGTTGTATTATTGAATTATTTTACTCACCAAAAAATGATTGCTCCGACTGGGACGTTCTTGGGTTTTTCGGCAAATTGGCACAGTGCTGGATTTAAGGTTGCTTTGAAGACCTGGCTTCCGTCTTTAGCTCTAGATATTTCTTGGAAGTGCCGGTTTATCATCAACTCCAGTTCTGTTGGACTACAGCTTGCTGGGACACACATTGCCCAGTGGATGATATCACGCCTTCTTCTAATCTGATCTCCAGAATACTGTGAAAGTGCCAACAGTAAAAAAAACATTATTTTTCTGCGTAAATAAATTTTAACATGTTTCTGATGGCAATAAAAGTATTTGAAAAACAAAGTGAAATAAAATAAATAGGCAGAAAAAACAACGATGAGTATTCATTTTATCTAAAAGAAAGAAAACGAATTGAACAAATAAATAGGAAGTAAGAAAAAAAGATTATTGATAAAATAAAATTGCAAATACATGGCAAGAAAAACAGTGATAGAATAATTTTTAAAATCAATTAATAAAAAAAGAAATTAAAACAACAATCAACATAAATGAATAGAATAGAAAACCAATGGTTTTCACAAAAAAGCGAAGGAAAAAAAATGTCAAACTTTAAAAAAAATCCCCTTTTTATCCCGTCTTTACATGCGAGATACAGTGTTATATATAGATGGAGAAATATTAAACTAGGTTTATTATTTTTATTGAATAAACTTCATCATTCCCATTCCGCACCTAATGGTGCTTAAGGCACTACATTGGTACACCAATCGCAGGATATCTTGATCATTTTTTGTAACATAAAGATAAGATGATCAGTCATACGTTTCAGGTACAAGTCCATGCAATATTCTGGTGTTAAAACACCCTTCTAAATAAGTATTTCATGTAAACCACGTCGGAAATCAAACTCACGATCTCTTGCTTGCTAGAAAAACGCACTGATCATTACAACACGGTGCCAACTGGATTGAATAAACTTATATATAAACTTTTTTTTCTTATAAATTTTAAATTTTGATTAAACAAGTTCAATATGATGACAAAATGTAAAATTCATTATTTCATTAAAAAAAATATATATTTTAATTAAATGTTAAAACTGTGTCTTTTTCTCATGTTCATGAATAGTAAAATAAGCTATTTAAGCTAAGGGTTTTGGAAGCATATAAGAAAACACGGTCTGGCTTTTTTATAATGTTTATAAACGTATTTTTTCCCTGGATTAGAGCAATGTTTTTTTTTGTTGCTTATGCAACTTGCTTTTGATTTTATAATCGATATTTGCCGTACAAAAATCCTTTAAATTGCCTTGTTTAATCTGCCGTCTTCGGACGCATGGTATACAAATATATTAACTATTTTTAAAACAGTTACACGAAGAAACATATATATAAGAAACTGAACAAAAATAATATAAAACTATGTCGGCCTCGTGGTGTAATGGTCAGTGCATTTGCCTTCCATGCAAGAGGTCTCGGGTTCGATTCCCGACATGGTTGATATGAAATAATATTTAAATGGGTGTTTTTACACTAGAATATTTCATAGCCCCTAGACTGAAACCTAAAGCGTTAAACTGATCACCTTACCTCTAGGTTACAAAAATGATCAAGATACGCTGCGATTGGTGTACTAATGCAGTACCCTATGCACCACAAGGTGTGAAAAGGGAATGATAATGATAATTATGATTATATAATTTATTTTAAATAAATTTAAAAAATAAAGCGTTTTACTTAAAAACCTAATTTGATGAAGTTTCGAAGACAAAAAAATGTATGAATAAAAAAAATCTGCCGCTGCGTATACTCTTATGATTTCACTAACTAGACGATGCATAACATCACTTGAACGTAGTTATGCAGAAAGCAGCCAGTCCACAATTTTGAAAAAATGCGATATTGATGTTATCGGGTGCAGTAAGGTCAATTCTATGTTCTGCTAAAAACAGCCAGACCGTTTTCATACAAAAAGTGGTTTTAATCACCTTCTGAAAATGGTATCAATCACAAAAACTGTATTTCTCAATTTGCAAAAAACACCCACAGCACTAGAAAATCTTAACGAATTTAAAAATCATTAAAACTGGTAAAAAACATAATTAAATTCTTTTTTGTAATGTAAAAAAAACTAATATTTTCCTTGTATACCATTTGTTAAAGTCAAAAACATTCCAACTGTTGTGGAGATTTATTTATTCACTCTTTTCACAAATATGATATTATCTCAGTTTCACTTTTTTATGGCTGGCTGTTTTCTGCATAACTACGTTCACTTGACCTTATATTTTGTGAATAAATAAATATAAATTCATTCATGTAATTTTAATTAATGGATTTTTATGTTAGTTGAACGGATACCACAATATTTAGTTATAAAGTTTCGCGATGATTTTGCCACCACAATGCTCGTCCAAATTAAGCAATTCTGGAAATACCGCGTGGCCATTGGCTCCGACTGTTGAAAGAGGCATCGTATCCATAATGATATGAACATGTATGCATAAAAGGCTTTTACGCGTTACATTTTATCGACTCGGTCGGCCCACCACGGAAGCGGCCGATGTGTGCCGAAAGGTGTCGAAACTCATTTCATGCACTCTCTCTTGAAGAAATTGCGTTATATGTTCATTATACACCATAAGGTTACCAGTGGCGTAGATGACATTTTTTAATGGAAATGAAATCTGCTTACACGATTTTTTTTAAAGATATTAATTAAAATAGTTGAATGAACTGCAAAAATAAAAATTATTATATACAAAAACTATAAACTTCAGTTTTTTGCCTAAAACTGTTTAAGTTTTTCAAACATATTAAATTATTTACCTACTTACTTTTGTGTGGTATTTTTATCTTTATTTATGTATATTTGTCAAGCATAATTTCATTTGAAATAATAACTTAAAAAGTTTATTATATAGAGTAAATATGTTCTCTCAACCTGCGGCCAGTTGGCATATGTTTAATAAAACGGACTTTAGTCTGTTGCAAGCTTTTTCCGGCTACTTTTTTCCTACTAGAATGCCCATATGTACACTAATATACTGCACAAATTGATCTGGAAAAGATAGATAAAGCGATGGTATAACCTTTTACCGGTAAGCAATGTTTTTATCTTAATCAATACTTGTTTGAAATAGCTTTTATAATGGTAGAAAACGTTTTATTCATATGTTACTAGTTTTAAGCTATCTCTTGTCTATCTCCTGCTTAGTTCGTCGGGCGTATAGTGAAACGATAACCAAAGGTAACAATAGACCGATGTAAAAAGTTCGTGCTTTTTACTATACTACTTGTTTTGCTTGTCAAAGTCAACGTGATATGACGTGACGACACTTGCACCCTTTATTGGTCATTCCCTTTTCTTTGGAGACGACTTTTTAGCTCGGATTTGTATGGAATCTTATCTTTATATAAAATATCTCAATGTATTGTATACATATTTATTTGACCGACATATTTATTTGTTACCAAGAAAGTCTAGAAATTTTATGATGTGCCTGTCATGTTAAAGTCTTCTGGCCGTATATAATTAAAAATAAAATAATAGTAAATTAATAATAATATACCACGTTAAAGTTGATAATAAAAAAAACGTTAAGAAATATGATCAAAATCTTTTTAATTACTTTTTTCTCGCAACAGAGAGGGAAAATTTACTTGATAAGGGAATATGGAAGTCTGGATTTTAACAGGGCTTATGACTTGTCATTGGCTAACATTCACTATTCTGCCAATGTTTTAACATTTTCTTTTACTTAACTCTTTCATCTGTTGATAATTGTGAATCAAAAGAGTTGAAACCTTTATTGATGCGTGTTAGATTCATCTGGCTGAATTTTTCCGCCAATTAGGCTATGGCTGAAAATAATTTTCTATTTTTATGCTCCTTATAGCAAAAAGTTTTATCAACAATGTATTTCTGGTCCTGCGGTTACAAGAGAAGATCCCGGCAGAATGCTCATACAAGGTTTTCCTGTAATTTGAATTATTTAACTCCAAAAACACGTACGATTTTTGCTCAGTGAAATTTCTTTTTGGTGGCCCCAAGAATGTTCAATGTCCCGGATGAACATATTATGTTCTCCAAAATGATAGCCATTTTCAAGACAAGTGTATAAGTTTGGATTTTGTCTAAGGGAAGAGAGCATTAGAGGAGGCTGCTGCGAGATATTCCATAGATTTATAAACTATTGAGCGTGATGTCCAGATGGCTATTGAAATATATGCTTATGTTGTAATTTAAATGTTTGCTGTTATTTAATAATGTACATAATGCTTCCACTTTCCAATGTGTTGTATCTCAACTCAAAACAGGATTGTTGGCCTCATAAAGTTATTTTTTTGTAATACACTCGTATATGTGTTTGCATGAATAAATAAATAAATACAAATAAAAAAAAAACATTAGTTTCCCCAAATGTTTGTAGACAAGGATATATATAACTCTTGGGAGTTATTAGTATTGTAATTTATTGCATGTTTATTGTCCTAATTATAATGGTAGAATAATGATGATATTCCCATCCTAATTCTTCAAATATACTTAGGCGTAACTATATACCAGGTTTATAACTAAGGCCTTACAATTATTTCATTAAAACTTTTTTCAACTCAACTCTGAACACATATCATTAATTTTATTTAAATTTAAATCGATATCCCACTGTAATGTGTTGAAAATATATTTACTTTTGATATTATACGAAAGATTGACAACATATTGCTAGCCCAAAGCAACAGTGAGATATATCTGAAGAACCTCTTCTCAGATAATCGGACTTTGAGGTGTGCGAAGGGTCTGACGGAACTCAATAATTTAAAGTAGATTATGTATACTTTATTTTTACATAGGTTAACCATCTAACTTCAAAATTTTGATGTTTTAAATTATTAATTGATTAAAATTATTAAAATATTTGCATGTGTATCTCAAAATCGAAAATTTCGGGTTTATCTCACTGATGCTTTGGGCTAGCGATGTGTATTTTTAGAGCATTCATGCTTTGCTATGGGGTTAACTACGCCACTGATATTTAGTTATGATAGCATAAGCATTGTTGATTATAGACATAAGTTAAATAATTACGCATATTTTAGCTGGCACAAACGTTTGTGTTTTACCATTTCTATCTGTTAGTGTTTTTCTTAATTTTATTTGTCGCGAGTCGTAAAGTGTAAGAAAATTATGCAATAGGTATTAAAACACGAAGAGTTAGAGATATAAAAAGTGAATTTACGTATTCAGCAATGTTTTGAGTATGTCCAAATGTTTGCAGACTGGCTAGATTTCCTCCCTAAGGATTTTATTTTATTTATTCATATTTTTTGCCGACAAACTATAATTAATAATAAAAATAATGTAACCTCACTGGGGTTTCCCGCGCTGAGGACACTTAACAATATACTTTTTTTAAATTAAATTTTAGAATAAACTAAGAAGACTAACTTAAAAAAACGAAGATAATTAATAAATATTCAGACAGTTTTAAAAACAAGGTATTTATGTACATCTATATTATTTATATTACAAAACACACAATGAAAATAACAAAAACCTAACATAAGCTATACACTTGTGGAGCAGTTGATTCAATATTGGTATGGGTGAATGAGACAATCCATTTAACTATTACCTATCTCCACTATCCATTATTTTAAAGCCTTTTTTAACATTTTCTCGTTACTCATTGTTTTAATAGATAGTAGGAGTAGGTTATAGATTTTAATTTAATAATACTCAAAATCCCTTTGTCCGAAAGTGGTTTTAGTTTGTATTTGTTTAAGTTGTCTATGTGTTGAGGATCTAGTGATTATGTTATTTGTATGTGATGTATTGTGGAGGTTATGTCTTTCATTTGAGTAAGAGTAGTTTTTAAATCTTTAAGTGAGTATTGTTTTAGCGTATAATTGTTTTGGTGTCATAAGTTGTGATTTATAGAATATTTCTTCAGTTGATTTAAATCTAAATTTGTTGTCATAGAGAGAGAGAACATTTTTGAGAAAGGAATATGGAAATTTAGGCATTTGCAGGGCTTACGACTTGTCGTTGGCTGGTTTAAATGGCCATTTTACATACTGTGTAACATTCACAATTTTTTTAATGTTTAAACATCCACATTTCCTCAACCCTTCCATCTGTTGACTTTTGCGCAGACAAAATAATAATGAAATCCCCAAATTCCACACGAGTCATGGTCAAAATAGCTTTGACTTCAAAGGTATCAAAAATTACAATAATCCCAAATGAATTAAAAACTATTAAAACTAATACCCATATCAATAAATAAATTTAAAGTCATTTTTAAAACCCGTATAAAAACAGCATTCTGTTTTAATAAGTTTAACTGTATAATTATTTTCTGTTTTTCTTTTTATATAGTATAAGTTTTTTTTTCTCACGTACTTGTTTATTAAAAATTATATAAATTCGAATAAAAAAATAACTATAACAGTGTAAGTAACTCTCCAAGCACAAGAGCTAGTCTCTTTTTTTGGAGAGTTACAGTTTTAACATTCACTAGAAGTATAAAAGTAGATTAATATTAGAAAAAAAAGTATGTATCATTAAATTTAAAAAAAAATACATAAATTTTATGTAAATATATTGATTAATAAAAAAAATTAGCTGAAACTTCTATTTCCCTCTCTGTTGCAACAAATTAAGATCTAAATAACTCACCAGGGAGGAAATCCAGCCAGTCTGCAAACATTTGAACACACTCAATACACTGTTGTATTAACTAACTGGTAAAAGAATAAGCATAAAAATTAAAAATTGTTTTCAGGCGTTGCCTATTAGGTGAATTAGTTCAGCCGGATGAATCTCACTCACATGATAAAGTTTTTAGCTTTTTGACTTCACAAGTCAACAGCGTTGAAAAATGTGGATGTTTTTTTTATTTATTTTTTATTTAATGCACAAAATACACAATTTTGCATAGACACAATTATATGTTTTTTTTATGTCCCGACTTGTTAGAAAATTCCGTGTTAAGTCAGGACTCTTCGATATATTAATCAAAAATCAGAAATATTTATTTACATATTAAAACAATATCCAGGTAATAAAAAAAAAAATAAGCAAAATAATCAAAACAATATACAAAATAGTAATAGAAAAATAAAATTAATAAAAAATTATAAAACATGTCGAAAATGGAATCAAAAGTTATATAATAATACGTATGACAGTGATGACATACACATATACGATATACGTATATGGATAATAATGAAAACAGCAGTGATGTTATGCATTTATTCCCGAAGCAATCTCATACAGTGGTCTCTACCCCTCGATACAATCCAGTCATGGATCTTCATCTTAAATATAGTCGTTGTTTTGGAGAACTTAATATGTTCATCCAAGACGTTAAACGTTAAACATAATCAGAATGGCGAATGTAACACAGTGTGTAAATTGGCTTCTTAAACTAGCTAATGCAGGTCGTAAGCCCTGTAAATGTCTAGACTTACATATTCTCTTCTCAAAACTGATTTCCCTCTCTGTGGCAGCAAATTTACCTATTCAATTTTATTGACTGGTATAATATACATAATATTTTGTTTTATTTCGAAATCAACACGATAAACTTAGTATACATAAATAAGAGTATTAAATAAATTAATAACATTAAAAAAAAATCTAATTTCAGTAAATATTAGTATGTAACCACTTACCGACTTTTTTACACATATTCCCCTTCATATATATATATATTCAGTTCCAGTGCTGCAGAGCAGCGTTAATTTCAAAATTTAAAAAATACATACAAGAATTTGTTACCCACTAAGTCTAAAGACTTTTCGGTGGGACACATTTTTTTTTTATGACGGGTTTATAGTACATTTATTTTATTTATATTTTACAAATTGATTTATAAACAGGCACAATAAAATATCTAGAAGATATTTCTTCAGCTCTTTTTTTTCATTTGAAGATCTTTCATGTTAATGATGGTTTGTGGAAGATCATTGAACAATCTTGGAACAACGCAATTTAATGTTCGCTCTCCGAAGCAATATGTAATTCGGGGAACAAACAGGGAGCCCTTAGTTTTTAATCAAGTGTGAGTGTGGAAAACTGTTTTTTATATTCCAGATCAACAAAGTGATCTACAATCAATTTGTAATCACAAAGTCGTTTTACCGGCAGGACATTACAGAATTTAAAATATACACCTTCGCCCGTATATTTGGCCTCACGGATTATGCTATCCGGTACAATCCCCCTCAACAGGTGAGACCCCAGACACGCACTCCGTAAGATATAATGGATTCAATGAGCGAGATATATACATTCCAATACATATATTTACACATACACATATTTCTCTATATACAAAGACCCCTCTCCTTCTCAACACCCTCCCAATTCTTCAATATAAGATTTAATATATATTTTTAATTAAGTTTTGTGAATGTTTAGACATGGTGGTATTCGCATCTCTAGAAATCTGCATGCGATTTGTGTATTTTTGGAAATGCTATATATATACTACGGTGATGGAGAAAGTGGAGGTGTATTTTAGTATTTGCATGTTGTTGTAGTGAGTGTCCTGGCAAAGAGACGGGTACGTTTCGAAACCGGGAGACTAAAGTCGGTAAGTGTTTTTATATTAATATTTACTAACATTAGTTGAAATGTTTGACCACAGTGTAAATTCTTTAAACATAAAAAATATAAAATATAAAATAAATATTTTAGGATGAAAATAAAGCAAGTTACTAATTAATTTAACGAAGGACTTAGTATATTTAGGTATTTAAAAAAATATTTTGCATTCAATTTAACACAAAATTTAAATAAATATAAAATCTTGGAAATAAACAAAGGACAAATCGTAAACATTTTTAATTAATAAATTTATTTCAAGAGAGAGAAAAAATATTTTTGACTAAGGAATACGGAAGTCTAGAGATTAAAGGGCTTAGGCAAAAAAACATTCTTAAAAGCTCCCAGAGAGTAAATTTCAGCATAAACATTTGGAGGTACTGAAAATTTTGTTTTCTATTTTAAGACAAAATAATCCAGGTTTTTTCCATTACTATTTTCCAACTATTAAATTGAAAATAAAATAAAAATTGGTTGTCCTTATTTATAAATAGAATTTTTAACCACCATGCACAGACATAACTTTATACTAGGTTTGTAAGTAAGGCCCTATAAGTTATGAAATATTTTGTAACGGATTTATAATATAAATGTAAACTTTTTTGTCTTAAAATGGAAGGTATTAACCCTTATAAGGCAGATTTTTTGTTTTTTTTAGATTAAAAAAAATATTTGCGTTTTAATGATTAACCCAAATATTTTAATTTTGAGGTTATTATCAACGAGTTGTAAAAATATCACTTTTGGGAAATGGGAACCAAGTTGTGGTAGAGCGGGGTGTGAGCCTTCGACCTCTGATCCGTGAGCCCGTGACTCTAGCCACGAGACCACAACCCGGTTCATCGCACAACAATATTCAGTGCTACGGAAAATTGTATATGAATGGCTAAAAATCAGAACAGAGTTGTACGATGAAGATTGTCTAAAATGTATGAAAAAAATAATCAAAACATATTTTTTAAATAAATTTCTTAAAATTACTTCAAAAGTGCTTCTTTGTCGACCTAATACCAGTGTTGTGATAACTTTTTGGTTTTCAGGAAGCCAACCCAACAATCAGGACAACTCACTTAAGAGAACTAGTGACGTCATGCGCGGAGTGATTGAGGAAGTAGGAAATTCGTAGCGATGATAATACGATCATAATAAAAAAAAAAACACTGGCTTGGTTTCATAGTCTATGAACATTTTTTTCAAAAATACCGCTGAAATTTCTCATTATTGAGTTATATTCTTCGTGTGATCTTTCTTTATTTAAAAAGGAAAGTCGTGTTACTTCAATTTTAGTCCAATAGCAAACTATTCTTGGATAAAATATATCTTGTCTATCCCTTAAAAATAAATTTAGCTGCTGTATTTATCTTCCAAATATTTCCAAAAAATTTTATTTAAATTATTGATTGACAACTCTTGACGAAATTCCATTGTAATGATGTAATAACTTTTATATACATATAAGTTATTAACTTAAAATACTTGGTACACTTCCATTTAATTTTTTTGACCAATTAGCGCTTTCACCTTTTAATAGTGAAAGCGCTAATTGGTCAAAAAAATAAAGATAAATGAAGATTGTTACATCATTCTAAAAAAATGTATATACGGTGATTCAGGGCCAGACCGTTAAACTTCAGAGGAACACTCCTCATAAAGAACTTGAATATAGAAAAATATTTTTTTTCCTATTTGAAATTTGAATAAATCTTTAATTTCTCGGATTTGCATCTATTCCATAAATCCTTACATTTCCCCTACGAAAAAATTGAGGCAAAAGACGTATTTAACCAACGAAGCGATACGCACCGGACGCGGACAAAGGAAGCGACTGGGTTGGAGAAGGGTAGGAATTTGTTGAAGTGAAGCTAGTTCGAAAAATTGAGGATTAACTAAATTTTCAAATTATTTATATAAAAAAATAGTTTTTGGAAAAAAAATATTAGAATTTTTAAAAAGTTTTCCACGAGGAATATTCCTCTGAACTTTCGCGGTCTGACCCTGAAACACGCGTATACTTAAATGTTTTAAATATGTTCTCTCTAAATTGCGAAGATACCCACTGGCCTGCTTGTTGGTCAAATAAAACAAAATAATCCCAAATAAACGAATGATTTTTCAAAACATTTTTATCACAATAATTAAAAAAGTTATTGTAATAATTAAGAAACTCCGGGTAACCAATACGTTCTAAATTAGATTATGCTATTTTCTCTTTCTGCGCTCAGTGGTGCATAGAGCACTGAACTTATAAACAAAATTCAGTGTATTTAAATCATTTTTTGCACAACTGTAAGGTGATCAGTCCCACGCTCAGGCGCTAGTCCAGGAATATCTATGTTTCTCGTCTATTCTGCCAGGTATCGAACCCAGGTCCTTAAGCGCCAAGCAACGAGGCAAAAAAAGAGTTTGCATATAATCTCACAATCCTACATATTATATAATATATTTGACTACATGGATAGGTACTTCAGTTAAGCGAATTCCAAAGGATATGGCGCGATATGTTTGGCAATCCGTTCGAGGAAAATTTCAAAATAAATTGAACAACATTCCTAAGTTAAGAGAGATTTGGGCTTCAGTGCCCTCACAAATATACAGATGTAATTCATATAATATGTATGTGTATACATTTGAGTATATACAGTATTTTTAAATATCATTGGCGCACTCAAACATTTAAGGTCGAGGCAAAAATATATTCGCCAAAACAAAAAAATGTTTTTAAAAAAAAAATGTTACTATCACTTTCATTTATTATTAATCTATTCTACCCATCGCTGATCAAATAAAGTTGAATTTCTAAAATGCTTGATCAAACTATAAGTTTCCTTTCCAACTCAAATTTGTTGAAAAAGACCTATATTTTTAATCCTAATCACAAAATTGTTTTTGTTTAAAAATGTTGTCAATCCACTCTTTTAAAATATATAATAACCTACTTAATTGTTTCATTTATTAAAATAGTAGATATTTTTTAATAGTGATAATTTGTTAACATATTCTCAACAACTCTATCTTTGTTGAAAAAATACATAAAATTTAAAAAAATATTTTGAGTGTGTCTAAATATTTTAGGGAGTCATTCGGATTAACAAATTACAACAGAGATGGAGAAAGTTTTAGAGAAGAGAATATTAAAGTCAACCATCATTAATATGAAAAATCTTCAATTGAATTGAATTGAAAAAAAATAACTGAAGAAGTTTTTTCGAAATACTTTATAGTGTCTGTTAAATAATAATAAATAAATATATATAATATGATTAAAATAATGTTTAAAAAACCTAGTCTTAAAAAAACAATGTGTTCCACCGAAAACTCTTTAGACTCAGTGGGTAACAAATTTTCATATGTATTTAAAAAATATCAAATAAACGCTGTACTGCAGCATTAAAACTGAAGGTATTTACAAGGCTAATGACCTGTCGTTGGCTGGTTTAAGTGGCCACTTTACACACTGTGTTACATTTACCATTTTGCTTATGTTTGTCATCAACATGTCATATCATTATCCTGTCATCAAAATCAACATTACCCAAATCTATTTTAAAGGAATCGTTGCCTCTTTTCAGATCCGCACATTGCAAAAACATTTTTTGTAGCTGTAATGAATGGGAATTTTTCAAAAAGATTCACGTATTTTTATTTTTTCAATTTACATCTACTGCTTTCAATGTCCCGATCGCCGTCAGAGACACCTAAGTTAATACAGTCAATTTGTGTGTCACTCTCTATCAAATTTTCCCAATTCTGATGGCGATGGGGTATGTTAGTTCATTAGTTTGTAAGTAAACCGGAAGAAACAAGTCCGATCGGGAGAACCTGAACCGTTACTACTCCTTCACCAGCCAAATAGTTCAAACTCAACTGGTGGAAGAATTGAAGAAATATGGATGTTCAAACATAGAAAAAATGGTAAATGTTACACAGTGTGTAAAGTGACCACTTAAACCAGCCAACGACAATGAGCTCTGTAAATGCCTAGACTTCCATATTCCCGTCTCTAAAATGTTTTTCATCTCTGTTGTAATTTGTTATAAAATTTGGATGAACTCCGTCCGGGAACAATCCAGAATTCATTTCCATAGGTTTTAAACATAAAAGAAAGAAAAGAAAGGTGTGTTCGTTTTTTTTCCAAAGTAAGAGGACAAGAGGATACAAATAAAGGATAAATTACTGGAATTATATTAGACGAAATGTTCAGGAAACAAGATTTGGGGACTGTGTGATTTCCAAAGCATCACAACTTTTGAACCAAATTTTGAAACTTTATAAATTGAAATTTGAAAAAAAAAAATTGACTTCAATCATTAACTCTTGTGTGGCTGTGATGTCACACTAGTCGATATAGGACACAAGACTTAAATATCTCTCTTATTTTAAAAAATATATTAATTTGTATTTTTTGTAATCTTCAAATGAACATTTTCACAACCGACTTAGAAAGTCAAGATTCGTGATAATGTTTGAAACAAATTTCAATGGCCAGAAACAAATAAATATGAATCCCGGCGTATTAGTGGCGCGGCCATTGCAAATACCGTTTTCGCGGGAATTTAAAATTACAAATATAAAAATATTTTTTATGCTACCAATAATTAGCAAAAAAATATTTTTTCTATTGGTCAGTTTTATAGACCTTTATTACTTAAAAAATATGTATTTCCCTATTCTAGGAAGAACTTTGATATGTCAAATGTGAGAAAAGGTTACGGAGCACTGTTCTAAGGTACAGATACTTATACCCGTATGCAGAGACAAAGCTTAAGGTGAGGAGAGTACATTCTATTATCTTCACCTTCGGGTTATTCTCTGCATTTGAAATTAGAATGTACATTCCTCACCTTAAGTTATGTCTCTACATACGAGTATTAGTCAATAATGTTTTCTCCTTCATTTTTTTACATCAAATTAGTAATTATTTTAGAGCATCTTCACCGTATACTGCGTAAATATCGCGAGCAGCTTTGGAAGTTTTATTCCCTCGATTGGACTCAAACAGAGGGGTTGAAAATGCTCATATACCGTTTTTAAAGTTTGTAATAAAATTAAATAATATTTTTAAAGTAAAAACCAGTAGTATGTATGTGTATGTATGTTTATATGTGTGCACACGTGTGAGTGTACGTATATGGAGATATATAAATCAACATACATGTACTAGTCTGCCTTACCACGGGTCTTCTCCTACTAGGCATTACTTTTTAATAAAAAAAAGTTTAAAGAAATCTTATATGGCAGAAAATTTTCTTTCGAATGACCTATAACCTTTATCAAATTGTTTTATTTTTGGAGCTCATTTTTAAATTTAAAAAAAAAAACGGACACAACTTATGTTAACACCTAATACACTAAATAGACCGTTGTAAATTGACGTGGGAAATACCCTGTAACCGAGAGGATACGTATCACTTGATCTGCATCATCAAAGTGGCCGAATATTTTAAGTCTTTTATCTTTTCTTCAATTGAACGAATGTATCTATTGCTGATTTGGCTCATTTAGGTCAAAAATTTTCTTCCAAATGACGTATAACATTTACCATTTAGTTGTACTTTTGGTTTGTTTCAAAACCAGCACAAAAATACAACGCCATAGACAAAGAAAAACACTGTGCGATACAATCATGTTGATATAGCGTATCTATTATAAGTTTCAAACATTCCTTGTTTTGTCAAACCATCAGAATCAAGCGGAAGCGAAAATTCAATTTGAAATTTCGGGAAGTTTTGAAAGTTTCATCAGTTGAAAGTTTTGAAAAATGCCAGCCCCTCCTTAGTTCTGTTGTACCATTAGAAAAGTTTTAAACCACTTTATATTTTCTGTCAAAAATAACAAATCATCAATACCAAACCCTAGACCATACCTCATGGTTCAAAGGGCACTGCATCAAAAAAGTACACGAAGTGTGTTTCAATCAAGTGTTACAGGAAGGTTAGGTAATCAGTCTTACGCTTCAGGTGCCAATCAAGTGACAGTAAAATACTTCATTGTAAGTTCAATAATTATTTTATATTGTACTTGTATATTTCCAAATAAAATTATATTTTATTATTAACGTTTGATTATTCTTTCTTTATATCAATACTAGCTTTTTCACGCGGCTTTTCGCGTGGCGGTCAGGAGAAATTAGTTTTGACATGCTTAAAGTAGTTGAAATTACGTTCTTTTTAAAAGAAAACCTTGCAATGCGCAAAACAAAAGACAAACGAAAACATGAAACTCGCATGGATAGATCATCGATTATACTTAACTTGACTCGCGGTTGACTTTGATATTTGGCGTTTGACCACGTGACCACGATAAACTAATCAATTTCCACTTGACTTGAGAATTGGAGAGCTCGTTGAAGTAGATCGGGTTGTGGTCCCGTGGCTAGTGTCTCGGACTCACGGACCAAAGGTCCGTGGTTTGAATCCCACTCTACCCCAACTTGATTCCATTTTCTAATAGTGAGTTATTTACAACTCGTTGAAAATGTCCCTCAAAATTAAATATTTGGGTAAATCATACGAACGCAAATATTTTTTTAATTTTTTTTTTTAAATATGATATGAAGAGAAGTCTTACTTTCGAAGATGTCTCAAATGACAGACACTTCCAGAAAGTCAGAGACTTCATCTCTCTCCCTCACCCCGCGGAAAAATATCGAATAGATCACGGCTACAATGATCAAACTCTACCTGAGATGGAACAAAATGAATTGACAATTTTCACTGATGGCAGTCTTTTAGACGGCAAGGTCGGTGCAGCGCAGTGGTGTGGTCCTAAATAAAATGTACCGGAGCGCACCGCCACCAATATGGTGAACTGGTAGGGAAGTTGGAGGTGGAGGTGGGGGGGATACATGTTTAGACTTTTGCCAGTTATCGGCAATAAATACGTTTGTTGTTATTTCGAATTGCTTAAAGAGACACAAGTAGATATTTTTTGAAACGTATTTCTTCCTGACCAGAGCCGGAGCGCCGCTCCGCTCAGATAAAAAGTGTTAGAGCGCCGCTCCGGTGCGCTCTAGCTCGACTACTCCACTGGTGCAGCGTTTGTACCGTTAGAAAGCTGCCATCTAGAAAGCTCAAACTCGATGACTACTGTTTAGTGTTTCACATCACAATAATAAGGACAAAACATGATAACAGCACACAAAATGCCGTGACCTCCTCAAGTGAAACGGAAGCCCTACTAATGTATGTCAATAGTTTGGCTTCTCTTGAATGAGTTTTCTGTGGTTTTCTCTTCATTAAGCAATGCGGAGAAGTTCCTATAAAGGTCCACAGCCGAAATTCCTTCCTTTTCCCAACACTTCTTTAATATAGATAGCCAGGAAATTAAATCCTTTTGTGAAATATAAACCTTGTACATTATAAGCAAGGTCAATGCTGCAACTCCCATGTAAAAAAAAAAAATTCAACTGTGATCGGTAAAGTTGGTTAAAGACTTTTTGTCGTCATGATAAATATCTATGATTGAGCTGAATGTGGATAAATAATACGATTTTGTTAATGCAAAAGAACCAGAAACATGGAATTTTTTTGCTGTTGATATATTTCCACTTTCAGGTAAAAATTCTGAAAAAGTAAATTACGCTATATATTGTATTGGTTGGCGCGTTCACCTTAATTGATGTTCCGGGCTTAATTTCTGACAGGGTCGACGTAAAATATATATTTATTTTAAGAGTGGTTTAACACTGCAATATTTCACTGACCCGGGGCTGGCACCCGAAGATTGCATGTAATAAACAACCGAGATACGCTTATTTATACTCAATCAACTGTTACGCGAAGAAAATGCGATAAGTCCTACCCTTTAGGAGCCAGTCCAGAGATAAAGAAATATCGCAGTGTAGAACCACCTTAAAAAACAATATTTCATGTTCACCCTTTCAGGAATTGAACCCGGGACCTCAAGCATGGTAGGCAAACACGCCGACCACTACAATGTGAAGTGGATGTTCCTTCACTCTATTTTCTTTTTTAATTTTTTTATATTAAGTCATCAAAACTCGTCCAGGATTCTGGTTCTTTTGCACAAAACAAAGCTGTATTCCTTTACCCCCCTCTGTGCTTCTTAATTTGATTTATTTTACTTTTTGCACATAATTCAAACTGCATATTGGCGGGCTTATTCTCAAATAGCAATATCTTTAACTTGACCAATAAAATACAAGAGTTATTTATATCATTTATGTTTTAAAGCGTAATCAAAAGAAAATGAAATTTAAAAAAAAAGATATTAAAAAATAGAAAAAACTTAAATTAACGACTTTAAATTTATACTAGTAATTGGAAAAGGAAAGACGATATGAAGATTGATTAAGGAAGAGAAAAGAGATATTTCTTCAGACTTGATTAAGAGATAATGGAGAGATAGCTTTGATATTGGACGGGATATGATTCCACCGTCGAGCCACATGGACACTATATGAGTTAGAAAAGGAAAAGGAATTGTGGATTGGATTTAAAAGGGTGCTTTGAGAATTAAAACAAAAAAAGAAACCATGAGTTGATAAGCGTTAAAAATTGTCACTAAGGTATAAATAGGCGCATTAGAACTAAAAGGTACGGTTAACAGAAGTGAGAGAGAGTTATAATCTATTCATATAAAGGAATGATAATAATTTTAATGTGAAGTTAGCTATTAAAAGTATTATGTATCTAAAAAAAATAAAGTCAATATAATAACTTACGTATATTTTATCCAAAACATTACTGTAAGGATCAAAGGTATCCTTAAACTCTGTCCTTCTGAAGTTCGACGAGAGGACATCAACTGACACGTCCGCCAAGCAGTACTGTCGGCTTATTCCTTCCAAAGCCAATTTAGGTGCATGGGGTTGTATGCATTCGTCAAAGTTACCAAGTTGAAATGTTGATCCGTGTATATAACCAAAAGGCTGCTTCGCTGTAGCATCCCACACTTGAAAAAAATAAGAAATTTTAATTGAATTATTCGTTTATTATATTTTATTTATATATTTTACATACGACACTGAATACTGTTGTTTTCTATTAAAATACAGGAATCTCCATAAGTTATGACTAGGGTATTTCATAAATTTGCTTAGAGAAATTTCCCTTTTACGGCCCCGGTAGTGTTCGGAATGAACAGGTTAAGTTCTCGAAAACGAAAGCCATTCTCAAGGGCCTTTAATTTGGATATTGAATAAAGGAAGAGACCATTGCAGGAAACTGCTGCGAGACATTGAGTTGCTTTATTTATTATTTATTTGTTTTTTATCGTGTTTGCCAGGCCTCGATTACAATCAGAACTTGCAGAGTTATTTTCAATTGCCTTAAGTAAAATCGATTTTTTTGTGCGAAAGTGTTCATATTTGTATAAAAAAATAATTATCATTTTCGAAAACCTGTAATTGGATTGCATGTAAATTAGTCCAGTAGTTATTGAGTCCATAAAGGACAAACATAGTATGTTTGTCTTTTGTATAACATACATTCATTTATTTTTTAAAAGATTTAAAAAATTCTCATTGTTATTAAAAAGTATGCATTGCAGTGATAAAGTATAAAGCTTGCAAATAAATTTACGTACAGTCTATTCAAATCTTTAATAACCTTTGTTTATGTACGCGTAATATTAAATTTTCATTCACAAGCGTACCTACGCAACCGAAAATTGATTTTTTAATTGGTTTAGTGACAGGTACTAACATTTCAATATAAGCTATCAAACATTCAAATGCAATTTATGTACCAACATTGTTTTGTTTTTTTAACGCACATTTTGAAGAATATACCGCGTGTGATTGGCAATCCGTTATAGCAAAAAAAAAAAAACAGTATCCCTGCAACAACCAAAATTAATTTGTCATCATCAGTTTGTTGGTTTGTTTAACCCAGTTTCGTTAGCCATTTCAAGCCGGGTATACATTCAAATAAACAAAAAAAATAAGATTTATTTACTAACACATCTACTAAAATAAAAAAGCGGTTAGTTCATTTTTTAACTACTCACGTTCCTAAGTTACGTATTTTATTTTGACAGCTGGCTTCTGGCTGGTTAGTTTTTTTTTTATATCAAGCTAGTTGAAAATTAAATTCATTTTTATAAAATTAAACTAATTTGATAGAACAAAATTATTTTTTTTAAAAATGCAACGAGCTTTTTAAAGCTCGTTCATGAGCGTTGTTATTTTTTATCAGTTTAAGAATAGAAATTTTATGATTTAAATTTATTTTTTTGTTAGCAAATTTCCCATATTTTTTTAATACCTCAATATTTGAATTAAAAATATTTTCGCACTCTTCAGGGTTTATGTACTACTATCAAAGGTCATTTAAATTTGATATTTGGTTAGACAACTTGAATTGACAGACGCCTAATATTTACTTCAGTAGACACGAAAATGACACCAGAGCATATAGGAACTGCATTTTTATACTAATTTGAACCAAGAAATACAAATAAAGCATTTAAATCGATTCAAGATATTCTTAGCGAAAATGCTGTATCGTACAACATAAGTAACTGTTGGTTTAAATCTTTCAAAAAATTATTTCTCTCTGATCAACAACCTAAGCCCAGGACCCGATTACAATGGGAAGTTAACATTTATTTTCAATTTAATATACGAAGTTAAATTAAGTTTTTCGTTTGAAAAGCAGAATATGCATACATTTTTTTACTCCAAACATTTTTATTTACAGACAGTCAAAGATATATCTGTTAACTTTACATCGTATTCGGGGCCCAAGAAGCCCTGAAAAGTGCGTTAAAGATGATTTGCACAAGCCGCTGGCTGAGAATTTGGCAGAATTTAAAAAATCTGTTAATTTCTTTTGTACCTTCAGTATACAAAATGTTTTTTGTATCCGCAGGAATTAATTCAGGTTCGGAAAGATAAATTACTTCCAAAATCAGTAATTAGGACATAAGATCATTACTACATAATTTAATTCAGAGTATCATGTTTGCACTTCGGCAACTTAGCCCATGCATGACCTATGTTAACATTGCTGTGGTATATTCATATGTCAATACTGCTAAATATTATATTGGTCTAAGTCAATACTGAGTATTACATTATCCATAATGAATGTTGACATGGGCCAATTATTACCAAATACAGATAATTAGGATAGATACCTACCTCAATAGAGGTAAGTAAAATATGAGATATTGTTTATTCAACATAAATTAAGCTATAGAAAACCTAAAAATGTAGGCATTAAAAGAGCTTATTTTTTTAAAATTTAAAATTTTTTGGTATAATTATACCTTTTTACAGGTACAAAATTTTTCAGGCGTTGCGTTGTGCCGAGCGTTGAACGAGATGTTTAAAAGAACATGTTATATCAATAGCAAAAAATTCGTCAATTAAAAAATGTGTTTTATGAGAGTAGTAATATAGTGTTTAATATTTTTTTTATTTATTCTTATTTTAAAAGAAGCCGTTTAAATATTACAGTGGTAACGATATAATTATTTTTTAGGCGTGTTCGTTTTAAAACCCGAAAATTGTGCAATGACGATTACATCATTAGAATCGCCAAAGTTTGCTTTAAATATTTGATATGTAATTATTAACGTTATTTTCAATTAAAAAATATAGCACATTTTAGTATTAACAGTTACAAATAATCATGAAAATAACAATAAATAATATAGGCTATATAACGCCTGCATAACACCTATTCTCTTCTACGGATGCAAATCGTGACACCTAACCAGGGCCAAAAACAGCAAAATTCTGAGTTTTGAGAATAGGTGTCCCGTAATAATTTTGGGTGTGCGGTGGTTTGACTTTGTGAGGAATGAAGTAATATGAGAATGGACGTCCGGTGACCGGTGATAACTGTCGATACGGTTGGCCAGGCCATATACTGCAGATGCTTCCCGAGAGCCTTATCCACGCTTGCCTACTTTACAAAGCATCAGTTTCTCGACGTCCTGGACGTCCACTGCTGACTGTTTGTCGGCATTTTATGTCGGAACTTCGGGACGAGAACCTGACTTGGGTAGACGCAAAAGAGTTATCAGCCAATAGAGGTGCATAGGGGCTCTTTGTGAACATAGAATGTTAATAATGATGAAAGTGCAATGGATCAACTAGATTAGAAATGAATGAAATAGCAATGAATTAAATAGATTTTTGGGGAAAATGTATATAATGCCAAATTTATCGATCTGCGAATGTTCCATTTTATTCGCACGTCAAACGCGTAACTTTGACAGTAAAAAATAGCCTGAATTGTCACAAAACGAGAATGAATATAAAGCAGTTTTTCGATCTTATAAATAACAGTTATCTGTTCGATAAAAATAAGTGATGTGTCCCAAATGCGAAGATCGGTATCAAATGGTTGAAATCGATCACTTATCTAACTGATGACAGTCCTTCGTAACACTAGAATCTTCCATGTTGTAATTTCAGACAGTACTCTTATCACTTCCATCTCCGTCAAATTTAATGAAAGCGTCGGTACGCAGATTGCTTTACCGAAAATAAACCATGTTGGCACTAGACCTCCATCTCTGTTTTAAAACGTATTAATACTGATATAAATAGTTATTTTCCAATAGTATGTAATTTTCACTTAAAATTAAGATTAAAATAGAATATAACTAAACAATACTGGCAACATTTTACAATGAGAATGTAATGATGTTGGAAAAAGTTCAAAATAAATTTCTCAAATTTATTAATTTTAATCTTAATTTTCTAGCTGCACAGATTGACCATATTGAGTTATTTAACATTTTAAAGTCTTCTGTGCAAATTTATCTACAACAAACTACAGCGTACACTTGCCATTGAAGAGAATTCATGCGTTTGCTAATGCATCTGAAAATGGTATAGATATATTTAATATAACACTTTTTAATTTTAAAAGGTAGTGTATCAATTTATTATCTACAAATTTAAAGTTAAAAATACTACTTTTATGTAGATTTAAATTGTGTACCTTTTAACTTATATCTGAATTCTTAATTATTATTCTTAACTCATTTGATTTTAAGATTTTAAAATATAAGTGATGGAAACAATGCACTTTTGTTCTCCTCACTGCAATATATGTATGTATTCTCGCTATTCAATTTCACTAGGTACATTTTTGTAAAATACATTTTCGATTTTAAATTTACATATGTAAATTAAGTATAAGCCTACAAGGTGTTTAAATTAAGTTAACAAACAATAACATTTGATTTTCAGACAGTTTATAAATGTGTAAATAAATTTTCTTTAATTTAAGACAGAATTTAAGACAGATGGATTGTTTTATAGTATAAGTAATATTGAGAGTTGAGAGGAAGGATTTCTTAATAAAAGCAATTTTAACGATAGAAATTTGAACGTATAATATATTTTCTTATTTGATTATAATCCAGATATCTTTTCTCAATCCAATGGAGTGCATATTATGTACTTCTGGATTACCTTCTTTCAGCACAAAGATGCAAGGCTACCAGATTACAGAGAGCTCCTTCGGGCAGCTTTTCTCGTTGATAAATCTGTTTTTTTTCCGTGCATGTGGTGAGCAAGCCATTATACAGATTTTTTAGTTTGAGATAAATCCAAATATTTTACGTGGCACTTTTATTTATTCACGGCAAAATAATGCAAGGATTTTATATTATTCTCGAAATATTAAGCAAGTTGCGCTTACATAAACTTATCTGTCCTAGTGTAAGTAATGAACTTATTGACAAACGTATTTTTCTAGTGTTGCCATAGAAATATAATTTACATATGTAAATTTATTCTGAAGTAGTCAAACTCATCATCATAATCATTCCCTTACCGAACCTAATGGTGCATATGGCACTGCAGTGGTACACTAATTGCAGCGCATCTTGATCATTTTTGTTTCATTAAGGTAAGGTGATCAGTCTTACGCTTCAGGTACCAGTCTAGGGACTATGAAATATTCTAGTGTAAAAACACCTTTTTAAATAATATTTCATGTCAACCATGTCGGGAATCGAACCCGAGACCTCTTGCATGGTAGGCATAGGCGCTGACCATTACACTACGAGGCCGACAAATAGTTAAAAAACTGGGAGGTTTTGTCTGGTAGCTACCCACTATAGGCAAAGTTGTGGCATTTGATGATATATAAAATTAATGTAAACAAATAAGCCTTTAGACCAGGACTCTGTCCTTACGGGGAAACAGTTCGATAAGAGAGAGGATAGAACGCCATATCACTCTGTCTTTACATATATACCTATCTTCCTCTACATTTATACATCTTCTCATGCACGCGCGCCGATTATGCCATGCCGGTCGAGTCATGTCCTTCTTGGTCTTGCTCGTTTCCTGCATCCATCAATATTCACATCGCAAACCCTTTAAGCCGCTCTTTCGCTGTCCATTCGCTTTACGTGTTCCAGCCAACGCAGAACTCATTTCTTAATTTTGTCGATAATGTTTGTCGCATTCTTTCATAATGTGCGGATAAACGCAATTGAAAATAACTATTTTTCCATCTACCCAATACTGTCAGAGTAAAAAAAAGTAAGAGTTGCATTTGATAAAATTAAAAAATGAATATTATATTTTATTTATTGAACTTTTTGTACATAATGCGTATTGTGCGTTGGTGGGCTTATTACCAAATGGAAACTTTTTCCAACAAACCAATAAAATAAAAGTTTAATTTTTATAATTCAAATTTGCAAAACATATTTAATAAAAAATGAAAAAAGCTAAAGATTTACAAAAATAGAAATTATTGTATTTGCATATAAATTACCTTAAATCAGTACTTTTACCCATTGGGAAGAAAGAAAAAGAGGAAAGAGGAAAGGAGATGTTTCTTCAGTCGTGATCAGAGATACTGTAGTAACATCTTTGATGGTGGATGGCAGATAATTCCACAGTCGATATATTACTTCATAACATATTATACTTATCAAATTATATAAGAACACATAATTCTATTCTCCATTTACATAAATAACTTTTGATCAAGTAGCCACTTTCTTATTTTACTCTTGCTCCATTAAATATTAAACCTAAGGTTAGGGATTTTAAGAAGGAAACAATATAGACAGTTCGTCTGCTATATTTATTACAAATTTAACATTATTTAAATAAAAATAATATTTGAAATCAGTCGAATTCCGCGTAAAGACTCTTCCAATGCTTAAAAATAAGTCAAAGTTTAATTTATGTGAAATAAACAATAAAAACCTTTTCGTTTCAATTGAAATAAAAAAAGGAAACTGACAGTAAGTCGTGCTAAAATCAACGCTTAGACTGATTTTTACGTATGTGACAAGAGATCAGGTCAAAAATATAGGATTTGTGAAGATAAAAAAACTTTATTACATTTATATAAAATATGAGAGATTGGTATGATTACAATAATTTTTTTTTGCTTGAATTATATTTAACAGAATTACGGATAGGTAACACAAAATATTTGAGTCTTTTTCTTTCTTTGCAGTTAGTTACTGTTTTATTTATTTATTTAATAAACGACCGATTTGGAAGATACACGTGTATTTGATTTTGTATTTAGTATACACTGTAAAAATGAAATAATAGGATAACACTAATTTCTAAATTATACTTTCATAAGAAAGCTCGCGTGACTTTGAAACTGGTTGGTTATTAAATCAATATCAAGTGGTTTAAAACATTGTTTTCATTTAAATTAATTTTAAAAAAAAATCAAATGAAAGATGTAAAACCTAATAAATCAGAAGAAAAAACATTTAAAAAATGAAGCGAGTTTATAAACAAGATTGCTGAATTTCCCATTTTTATTTAAAAATATGAAGCTTCAAACTTGCATCAACTTACACCAGTTTTTGGAAGGTTGAAAGTTATTGCTTAAATTAATTACTTATTTTTGAAAAAATATTTTTCAATTCTGCAAGTTAAAGATATTCTTAATACGTATAAGCCATTGTGTGCAATATTTCATACTGCTCGAGCGTTATCATTTTCATTTTCTGCTCTCCTGATTTTTATATTCCCTGGAAAATTAATTTGACAACCTAACTGTATATAAACGGCACGATTACAGAATATTAAACATAACACGTGCACAAGCAAACACAATAAAGAGTGTGTGGTTTTTTGTAGATATATTTACTGTAGACTGCTGTGATAAAACTTCATAATGAGTCAAATGTCGTTTTAATATAATATTATAAAAGAGATAATGCAAAATACAGATGTGTGTGAAACAGGACAAATATCCTGAAAAACTTACTTTTTCAAAAAGCGGGTTAAAATAGTACAACTAAGCAATTAACCCTAAAAATAAAATAAATAACTGTGAAATATTTCGATATATGAAAAAAAATATTCTTGAATAATTTTCCTATAAAATGTAATGTAGGTAAATCAAATGTTTTTAAAGAATATTAAAAATTATAATAATAAAAATAATTAAACCAGTCTGACGATGTCGGTCACGACGAAACCCGGCCACTGGTAAAAAATTTATAAAATAATTATAAATAAAAGTGGAATAAAACTAAAAAGTATTTTTATTATTATAATTAAAATGCAGTTCCACCAAGAAATGTCAGTAGAAACACTCAATATATTAAGAATATTATAAAGTTACTAAATAAAGCATAGATATTTAAAAATACATATATTTTACCCTTGACTTGCTAAATTAAAGTATGTTCTTGCGTTTGGCAAGCAATTTACTGACATAAACAAATAAATACATTAAATTAGTAATGTGATATATAAATTTAAGTATCGCTGTAAATTTTTTTTCTTGCAATCAGTATCTTTTCATGTTCCTAACCGTGTCATCAGAAGTCAAAATTTGCTATTCATCAAATCTTCTAAAAACATTTTTTTTTCTGTTCACAATGTGCATATTAGTCAATTCGTCACACACCTTGGAGTTCTATGGGATAGATCTTCCAGCTTTTAGTAAATCTCTTCGCCACTAAAACAGTGTGGGATGAAGATGGATTGGTATGGGTCAGTTCGAAGTCTTATATGTTGGTGGTATTTTTTAATATATTGTAAACTATTATTTTATTGGCCTTGTTTGTCTTTGCCACGTATTTTTTGTTCAATTTCTTGAACATCATAAAACTCATTCAAAAAATGGCTCCAAGATACCCATCGGACTTTTGTATTAGGGAAATTACACGTCAAAGAAAATCTTCTCTTAGGTCAGAATTTGATTCAGGCAGAGGAAAATTTGTTGAAATCCGGCGCTCCTCAAACACTAGATTTGGATATCGTGCTTTTGCTATTGCCGGCCCCTCTGCCTGGAACCAATTGTCTTCAAACTTACGAACCATCGACAGTCCCAGTCAAATCAGATCCCAACTAAAAACTCACTTCTTTAGTTAATCATAACCTCAATTTTAAATCAGAAAACATTATATGTCTCTTTAGCTTAGTTAGAATGTAAGTTTATAATTGTAAAGCGCCCTTAACGTGATTTTTCACAAAAATGGCGCTGTATTAATAACCTAAATCTCATTTTTTTAATATTTTTTTATTGCTGCTGTAATTTACTGAGGCTGTACGAGTATTTTTATTTTTATTTTCTTTTATTCAGGAAACATACAGTACAGTTACAAAGTTCAATATTTTACACAATTAGACTTAATTCTAATGGACCAGTGAAGTTTCCATATTAAAAAGCAATTATATGTAAGGTTAATTATGAAAGCATAAAAAAGAGAAGGAAAAAGAAAACATAAATGAAAGTTGTTTAAAAATTAAAATTTAAGTGAAAAAAATATATTTTAAGGTTTGTAGTTTGTAGTGAGTATTTACAAATGGAAATAATATTAAAAATGAAGAAAATTTGTAAGAGTAATTAAAAATTAAGAATGGAAAGAAAGAATGAAAAACATGCTCAGATGTAAAAGTAAAATAAAATAGTAATAACATTTTTTTTAAAAAAGGAAAAACATAAACACATATTTATTTTAAGGGATTCAAAGAAACGATCAGAAGAATCTTTAAGTGAAATATAAGACAGTAAATTTAGGTCAATTTAAAAAACATCTTCAAAATTAATGACACATTATAGTAAGAGCAGCAATATATTGATTTTATTAACATATATAATATAAGTAATTAAAAGTAGTTTAAAAGTATAAAAACATGCCAATGGCAGCAGAGAAAAAAGAAAAAATAAAGAAGGAATAACAAGTATAGCAAGTAATCTTTAAAATTTGAAAAAGCAATATAAGGAGAAGATTTTAAACCAAGAGAAGTCGATCAAATTTCATTAAAGCGATTTTAGTAGTAATACAAAATTTCAAAAGAGAAATTTGATTTATAATAATTATATAGTATATACGAGTATTATAAATAATTAAACAAATAAAATAAAATACATGTAAATAAAAAAGAAATAAAATCATTATCATCATCACATGTAAAAACATGCATGTGATGTAGTTTAAGCGTAAATACGTGTTGGTTCTAAAAGGAATCATGTCGATAGGGTCAATGATCCACGGCTCGAAGCTTTGAATGAATTTGAACACTATTGATTCTGTGTATAAATATATTTGTACGTGTGACCCACATCGAGTATTCGTTAATATTTTATTATAATTAACACGAATTTCTTTATTACATCATCAGCCATAAAACCTCCTGCTAACTATTGTATAATCCTATTGCTCATTGAATATTCTTATGTACACAAAACGAACTTTTGTTTGGCGAATTTATTATGTGACTATCTTCGCAGCGATATTGAGAAATTTATATGTGTGGAGTCGTTGATACTGTCATTTTGTAATAGTTAATTAAATTGAATGATTGTTGAATTGAAAAAAGTGTCTTCAAATATATTTAACAACGAATGAAATTAAAAGTCATTTGTTATTACGTAAATACAAAATCTGATCAATTTCATAAATTTATTCATAAATTTGTTTGTAATTTTTTAAAAATTAAATTCTATCAACCAATCAAATTCAAAATGTAAATAATGTAATAATCCGTAAGGGTTTATACACTAATTTCAAAACATTTAAGTTTGTAAGTGAAAATACTTGATGGAAGTTCATTGTAATTTATTATATAAATAAAACACGAGTGATACTTTAATCCACATTATTATTTATTATTATTATTATTATTAATCGTTATTTACAAAACCACACTCACGAAGGATGGGACACTAAAAATAAAATAAAATACTTAAACTCATTAAAATAGCATTATATCAACTCATTAGTTAACCCAAAGAAATTTTTTTGATAATGATCCTTAAGATGAAAATAACTTTATTTAATTTACTTACATATATCCTTACCTCTGTTTTGTATAAATACATTTAACTCTTTAATAAAGATACCAGTCTCGAATATGTCGCGAAAGCGATGAAACCGGTCACTGGATATTCCAAATTTGTGGATTAAAGTATCACTCGTGTTTTATTTATATAATAAAAAACTAATTTCAAATAAAAAAAATATTGGCGTTTTTATGATTACCAAAATAATTCAATTTCAGGACATTTTTATTTTTTTGTAAATAACAGTGTTAATAAAAGGATTGTTATAAAACGAGGTTTGAACCTCTGACCTTCTGATCTAGAGTCCACGGGTAGACCAAAACCCGTCATATTACACGCATTTATATTTTGTAAAGTATATTATCAAGTTTTAATAGTTTTATTTTTGTTAGCAGGTTTAGTCAAATAAAAAAAAATGCTACAATTTTAATAAATATCACAAATTCGATGATATTTTCAATTGTTCATAAATCACTCTGCGTAATATCGCATGCATGGCCGAACAGGTTTATTCCCGGTGAAAACACGATATTTATTATCGGATTTTTTCAAACCAGGGTATTCTGTAATTGGATCTCCTGAAGTGTAGTAGATAATAGAATAGAAAATGAAATATTTTTCACCTTTTTTTACAACATTACACATATTTTGTTTATGTACTTAAATGCAGCCTTGGCACAAAAATATTTTTTTTTAGACGTTATTTTATTATCTTTAAGTTATCTCGTATTTGAAACAAAAAAACCTTTTCATTATTTTAATCGCTGAACGTTGGTGTTACCTTCATATTTCGTGTGTATCACCAGATTAGTTTTATGTTTTTGTGCAACCAATGTGGTGAAGGTGCATAGTAGGATTTGAATGTTAGTGTTATTAGCGTCCTGACGAAGAGACAGGTACGTCTGGAGGACGGTAGACATAAAAATGTCAGTTAATGATCGTAGAAAAACATAAAAATTATTTTTTTAAATAATTGATTACGAAGTTTATATTTTAAATATTAAGGCAGTTGTTTGATAAACATTTAGGAAATCATACTATTTTTGGCATTTTAAAATGGCATTTTCAATTTCAATATCACTTACTTAAAGAAAAAAAAGTAAATAACCTTCATCATGATAATTTCATTTTCTCACCATATGGTGCATAAAGCACTGTATTTATACATCAATTTCATCAAGTGTATCTTGATCGTTTTATGTTACATGAAAGTATGATTAACAATATTTCGCTTCAGGGCCCCGATTACATTGGGAAGTTAACATTTTTCTTTAATATTACCGACAAAGTAAAATGTATAAAAAGCAGCATATGCATACATTTTTTTCTTTTAAACATGGTTAATTATAGGTAACCGATGAGTATACTTTAAATGTTCGTGCAAATATACTCCGTTTTGTACACAAACATCGATTTTTCTTTATAGACAGTCGAAGACAATTCTGTTTCCATTGTAATCAGGGTCCAGGTGCTCGTTCAGGAAATATGAAATATTTTTGTGTGAAAGCACATTTTAAAATTAATATTTCATGTAAATTTTTAGTGACATTTTGTGCGGTTATTTACATTATTTTTTTGTCTGAACTAATTTGCTCTTACTTGTAAAAGCTGCACCATGGAAAAATTATATGAAATTAATGACATTTTAAAATCACACGGTCATGATGGTTTACGACTTCCACTTTACCATGCAGATTTAAATCCCATAATGCTGGTTTGGGGGAAATTTTAGATTAACTGGCCGAAGAATCGATCAACACAGAGTATTTGGCTGAAAAACATAAAAAACAAAGGGAATTATACTCCAGAGAAATGGAAAAAAAGTTAGGTGAGAACTATTGAAGACGCTATAAAAGTAGCGATCTGATAATGGAGTCATCTATGGATAACTTAATTATTAATATTGCCCCGGGTCAGATGATAGTTGTGAAAATTTAAACAGTGATTTGGATATACTATCCGAATAATGGTTAATTATTTTTTCTTATAATTAATAATAACTAATTAATTTATTCTCTTGTTCGCCCTAAGTGCATATAATATTACAATCCTATTTAATATTTTATTTTTTGTCCCATACTAAATATTTTTCTTAATCTTTGTTTTATTTATGTGTTAACACTTTGTGAGTGTTTTCAAATTATTATTCATTTTACTATTTCCCTTTGTTTCCATTTGAATTTATAAATAAATTAATAAATTTGTTTTTAACACCTTTTTGAGTACCTGTTCGTAAATTGTAAGTAATCTTTTTTGTATGTAACTTTATATTTTTCTTAGAGCATATAAAAATCAAACAGTGCCATTTATTTAAAATGATTTTTTTTGTATGAAACTTGTTTTGTTACTGAGCGAAACAATTAAAACTATAGTTGCTGCAAAATAGTAATATTATCAAGTATTTTTTCAAAAATTAAAAACTTTGTTCCGAAAACGGAAAAAAAACTTATGTATGAAGCCTATGGCAAATCTAAAATATGCATTATGCAAGAACTATGGGAAACAGGAAACCGAAATCACTGTTGCTACATATTTGGACGTTTTTTAACTAACATTAATTGATTGAAAAAAATATTTCTTGGGGTCAGTTTTGCGTCACCCGTTTAGTCGTGTAAAATAACTACCCCTTTACAAACATCAATATTGTTATTATTATAGCAAGTTGGTTCTATTTTTATTCATTATTTTTGTTGTTTGATTATAATTTTTGTTTTACATTTATTTTTGTAAACATTTCGTATTTAATTTTATTTTTATACATCGCAATTCTCAGATGGCACAAATTTGTACCAATGTTTGTATCCAAAATACGTAATTACTTTCAAGCAATAACCAAATTTAAAAAGATAAAGTTCAAAAACTCTACAAAATCTACGTTCAGGAATCAAAAGGTTAAAGAATAATCAGTTTTGAATGCATCGGTGTGAAGTTTTAAGCCCGCTTATATAGATATGAATTTTTATTTTAAAATATTGTGAAAAGTATTATATTATACATAAACTGTTATAAATAGACAAATAATAATAGACAAAATTAATTTATTAATAGACATCGTTTGTTTATAATTGACTAAAATACGCATTTCAAGAAAAATTAATCTAACATTTTGACTTCACATTTTTGCAGAACTGCATTATGAGAGTGAGAAAAATATTTTTTATCCACAATTTCCTATTCTTCACTTTCTCATATACTTCATGTCCGTACAACTAAACTGTGGAATCATCTCCCATCCACCATCAAATATGTTTCTGCAAAAGCTCTGTTTACGCCTGAAAAAGCATCTTATTTCTCTTAATTAATCTGTCCTCTTTTATCTCTCTCTTTTTTTCATGGAAAACAAGAGTATAAATATTAGTTCATTTATAAAAACGTATTCTTTTATATATTTTTATAATTATTTTGTTTTTTTTTCGTACACATTTCAAAACTTTCATTAGATAAATAACACATTTTATTTTATTGGTTGGTTGGAAGAAATCACCTATGCTTTTTATAATAATATATAAATACAAAAAGTTTTTTTATTTTTACTGCATAAATATTTGAGTAAATCATAAAATCCAAATAAACAAAACAAAACAAAACAAAAAAAAACAACCATTATGCCGGGGTAAGCAAATATAATAGAATGCAATATCACTCTGTCATTGTATGGTGAACTTGCTTTAATCACATTCATACATCTTCTCATGCATGCGCGCTGATTATTCTGACTTTCAACATGTCCTTCTTAAAGTATTTTATAGATTTAGGCATGCCCCGCCTTTCTCTGTCTTCCTTGTTTTCTGAATCCATCAAAATTCCTATGAAAAATATTTTTATCCATTTTTTGTCGCCCGTTTGCTCCACATGTCCAAACCAACGCATATCTCCGTACTTTATTCGGTCGTTAATTTTTATTTAAGTTTTAAATATTTAAAAAAAAATGCAAATGCGCATGCTGAATTTCGTGTACATAGTTATGCATTGCACATGTCAACAAACGTATTTCGAAACAATAAATTACGGACCTTACTTATCAATCTAATTTAAATTTGCGTCTAGGCAGAGTGGAAGAATAAAGATGGGAATATCATCCTCTTACTACAGTCGTATAATTACGATAGATATCCCATCCTTATTTTAAGGCCCTTCACTTCGCAACATAGAAAAAAAGTTTGTTCAGAGTTTATAAAGATTTTCGATCAATTCCTCGTTATGTTTTTTGACCCGTGTAATACGGCATTAATATTATGCATGTGAGTCAATTAATGTGTTTACAAGCTTAATTTAAAAGCCCATTTCACACTGTGCTAAAAATCCACACGACACAATAACATAAAAGGTAGATTGATATTTATGGTACTGTAATATATATTTATATTTTTTATTTATTTCTTTAATGCAAAGCAAACGCAGTTTATTTCTAGCAAGAAAAGTGGATTTAATGGCGTTGTAGCCATTAAATCTCGTCGTCTCTTGGAAATCATTTTTATGAGCCGGATTATCTCCTTTCTCTTCCTTAATCTCTCATCCTTTCCTGTTTGCGCTTGAGTTATTGTATTGATTTAAGATAATTTATATACAAATACATTTATTTATGTTTTTATGAATCTTTAGCTTTTCTGTATCTTTTTTTTCTATTGAATATGTTTTAACTTAAATTATAAAAACAAAACTTTTATTTTATCGGTTGGTTAGAAGAAATTGCCATTTCGCAATAAGTCTGCCAATGTACAATTAAAATTATGCACAAAAAGTTAAATAATTAGAAAAATTTGGATATATTCTGGAAGAACTCGTATATATAATTTAAATATTCTAAAGATATCAGTTTGTATGTTTCCAATAACTATACTAGAGCATAATCATCATAATCATGATTCTATTTCTTCTCTCTAGTTGGAACATATAGTGTCCACAAATACCTTTCAGGCATCTCTGTCAGATGCCAGCTTCTGTGCGTCCTTTCAAGTCAGGTTCGCGTTCCGTAGTTCTGGCATAAACTGCCTACAAACAGTCAGCAGCGGACGCCCAGGACGCAAAGTAGGCAAGCGTGTTTAAGGCTCTCAGGAGGCATCCGCAATACATGGCCCAGCCAACTGTGTCACCTAAGCTTGATGACAGTTGTCACTGTAGTTTTCTGCGTTCGTTTTCTTATTACTTCATTCCTTACAAAGTTAAACCACTGCACAACCAAGATTCTTCTGTGGCATATTTTCTAAAAACTCAGAATTTTGCTGTTTTGGGCCTAGTGAGGTGTCACGATTTTCATCGATAGAGGAGAACCGGTTTATGGTTCTGCAGCTAGTGTCGTGGACTCACGGATCAGAGGTCCAAGGTTCGCATTCCACTACCCTCAATTTGGTTCCCATTTTATAAAAGTGAGTTATCTACAACTCGTTGAAAATGGCCCCCAAAAATTAAAATATTTTGATAAATCATAAGAACGAAAATATTTATTTTATTAATTGACAAAAATAATATTTTTTATGCAGCCGTTATGCAAGCAATATTTAATTTTCACTGAGTAAAATCAGATCCCTAGATTAATTAATTTTTATTTAAGAAGGTAAACATAAACAGAAAAAATATAAAAGGAAAAATAATGAAACCCACTAAACCGCAAAACCAGCTTGTCAGCAGTAGTAACCAGCAGAAAACCTTAATACTGTTGAATGTGGACCCTACAATTTCTAGCCGCACTCCTAGTTTTGTGTTGAAAGCTGCCATTTTCTGTAACATATGCATCCAGGTATTTGAAACTGTTGACCCTTTTGATGACTTGGTTTGGTTTATGAACGAAATGAATGCAAATCGGAATTCACTGATCAGTGGAGCAATTCGTTTGCTATTTATTTATAAAACCCGTAATATTGTCATACCCAATATTCACAGTCTGCATTACGTAATGCAAGCCTTAAGTTATACTCTCCACTATTGTTAAATAAATAAATAAATACTAAATGCCGATCCACCCTAATTTTACCGTGCCAAGCGGGTTTGGATGGTATACGTGAAATGGACCAAAGTCTTGCCTGCTTTTCATGTAAGGTAAAGTTGTTTGCTCGCTGCACGTTTTTCTGCTTGATAAATTTCCTTGAATTTAGCGTTTTAATGAGAGAAAATTAATCCAATTTCCCCCAAGAGAACAGCATGTTTGAAGTCGATAGATCATGGAAAAGTTTTCTAAATTTATAACTAAGTAATTAATTAACGCCTTTTCCAGAGTTGTTTTAAATCTGCACGAACTTTGTAAATTATTTGCAAATTGATTACTTACCTTATTTGCTTTGACTTTTTTTAGAATTAAGTAAATAAACCTTTGAAATTATAAACTTTATATTTGAAACATTGACTTTGTGGTTAGTCATTAAAATAAAAAAAAATAAAAAAACTTTGTTTTAGCCACTTTTTAAATATTTTTTTACCAAACTTTTTGAAGGTTTACTACAAAATTCTGAGATTGTCCAAATGTTCCAAATTACCTTCTCTAAAATAATCTTAATTCCTTTTATAATTTGTCACATTTATGGTTTGTTTCTCAAAATCTCAAATTTGTCCAATTTTATACCGTAAGCAAACGTAACGAATGTAATTCAACGTATTTTGTAAAATACTGTACTGTACATGCATGATTTATAAATTAAAAAGAAAATATAAAAAAACTGCCGTGTTCGAATTTTTTTAATAATTGAAATTCGTCATCGTCATCCGAAGGAACCGGTTTTACGAAAATTATTTATATTTCATTTTGTTTTTTATAAGTATTTATAAGTCAATAAATAGTAACAGTGATTGTTTATTTTTGTGTTAATACATATTAAAAAATACATTAAATCAATTATTCTACTCTCGCCACTACCGTTTATTTAACGGCGAAAAAATCTTTTATATTTTTAGTCAGGGTGTTCATTAAAATATAAACGAATTTAGACATTTTTGAAATCACGTACACACCGCAATTCAAAAGCAGCGAGTTTATCTCTTATTTACTGGAACTCTTAAGCGTGTCTCTATTTTTTTGTAAATGCCGGTTAAGAGGCATTATACAACAAAAATCGATTTTAACTTTGACGGCTGGTTTCTGGCTGGTTTGTTTGCTTTAGAACGATTTTCGGTCTTCCTTATTAATAATATGTAGTGCACATACAATTAAACAAATTCGATTGAATAAACATATTGTCGGCCTTGTGGTGTAGTGGTCAGCGTGTTTGCTTACCACGCAGGAGGTCTCGGGTACGATTCCTGACTTAGTTAAAATGAAATATTAATTTTAACAGGTGTAAAATAGAACAATTTATAGAACCTGAACTGGTACCTGAAGCAAAAGACTGATCATTTTTCCTTTGTGTCACAAAAATGATACACTGCGATTGGTGTACCAATGCAGTACCCTATGTACCATTAGGTGCGGAAAGGGAACGATGATGAATAATCATGAATTGTAAGATAATAACAGATTTCACATTTATGTTGACGGTTGATTATCAGATAAGACCCATTGTTTAAAAAAAATGCTCGTGAAATCATTTTATTGAACATTAAATAAACTTCAGTAAAATTTAATTGATTTGATTGCCAAACATATTTTCTAAGATAATAAAACGTTTCTAGATTTTCGTGAAGTTCATTCATCTGCCAATAATTTCACCTACTAGGCAACGCATGAAAAGTGGTCAAGGTCATAAGCCCTGTAAATGCTTATAAGCCCTGAAAATAATTCACATATTATTTTCTCTTAAACATTATCTTATCAGGTTGGAATAACTAAACTTCCCAAAAGATATGTGCTTGGTGACGTAAGCTAAATTGCTAGTAAAATAAAAAAAATGTTTTTTATTTCCTACATAAAATGTTTTGTTTTATTTATGCGTATAGGTATGTGTATGTATTTATGTGTGTATATGTATATATATATATATATGCGTGCATATATGTAAAGGTGTGTATGTGTAATGTGTATGTACGTGTCAATTTTGTGCATACAATCCAAGTCCATACAAAGGTCCGCGGATAAAATCTCACTCTACTACAACTCGATTCCCATTTTTCCAGCACACGTTAATTTCTACTTTAAGAAAATGGTCTAAAAATTTAAATATTTGTGTAAATAATAAGAACTTAGTATTTCTCATTTTTTATTTTTAAAAAAATCTTGCCGTAGCGTAAAACTGATCAAATCAGAACGCACGGTATATTAACTTTTTTTTTAATCATTTCATCCTATTTTTTTTACTTGTACTGTAAATCTATACAGTTTGAAAAAAAAGAGTTATATTAATTTTTTTCATCTCAAAAAAAAAGGATAAAGCTTTATTCAATTACTTTTCGACCGGCTTAAAATTTAGACTAACTTTTGGTACATTGATTATTATATAAAAACATAGCATTAAAACAAAATTTAGTAAATAATTTAGAGAACAAACTAAAATGTTTGTTTTTGAAAAGAAATAGAAGTATTTTTTGAAAAGAAATAGAAATAAGAGGTCTCGGGTTCGATTCCCGACATGGTTGACATGAATTATTTAATTAAAAAATGTGTTTTTACACTAGAAAATTTCATGGTTCCTGGACTGGCACCTGAAACGTAAGACCGATCATCTTACCTTCATGTCACTAAAATGATCAAGATACGCTGCGATTTGTATACAAGTGCAGTGCCCTATGCACCATAATGTGCTGAAAGGGAATTATGATGATGATGATAAATTTTTAATCAGGGATAATTTTTAATATTTTTGGGTGTTAATATTTCAATTCTATAATATGTATTTAGCTAAATTTGAACGCCATTCGACAGTCGATATAAGTATAAATATTTTGCTAAATATGTACCTAAAAAATAAAACATCAAATGCATGATTTTTTTTTTAATGGTGTGGTTTTGAATAAGAACAGAGTTTTAAAATGGCTAAATCATGTGATTTCCTGATTTTTAATGAGATTACAGCCTTAATTTCACACTGGTTTTATGTGCATTAATGTACAGTTGGTAATCACATTATTTTATGCGAATAATCTACAAAAATAATTAACGAAAATATTGCAAAACGAGCATGATACATAAGTATTGCAAATGTGGCTTGTGGAAATTATCGCATTTTGACAGGTAGAAAATTACATATTATGTTATTATATACGGTTTCTGAAATCCAATACACTATAGTTATTAGGAAGTAAGAAATAACTTAAAGATTATAACAACTTTCTTAAGAAATGAAATATACAGTGTTAATACGTAATGTAACTGCACAGTCGTCGATCTGCGTATAACAAATTGACAGGTGTTGCAAGAGAGATGGAAAACCCTTTGAGAAGAAAATACAGAAGTAAGTTATTAACGTAAGTGGATAATTATATATGTACCTTAATGGATAGACTACGGGAGTCACATTGAACGAAATTTTTATTGCAAATTCGAAAACATAATTAAATCAACAATATTTTGAGTTTGTCCAAATTTTTGTAGACAAGGACTGGATTAAACTCCCTGGGGAGCTGTTTATATTACATAATACAACAGATATGAAGAACATTTAAGAAAAGGTAATATTAAAGTCAAGGCATCTACAGGGCTTGTTGATAAATCCACCTGGTCCCTGAAGAAGTATAGAAATTGAAAAAATAACATTTTCAGGCGTTGCCTAGCATGTTGGTGAAATAATTCAATTAGATGAATCTCACCCGCATAAATAAAGGAGTTCAGCTCTTTAACTTCACAAAGATTGATAGGTAAAGGAATTGAAGGAATAAAGATGTTCAAATATGGGCAGAATGGTGAATGTTACACAGTGTGGAAAGTGGCCACTTAAACCAGCCATTGACAGGTCATAAGCCCTGTAGATGCCTAGACTTCTCTATAACATTCTCTTTAATATTCCTTATCTCTGTTGTAAAATGTTAATCATTATTTTTGAAACAAATAAGATAATATCATTGATTTCAAAAGTAATTATTTGAAGAAATTTAAATGTAAAGAAAAATATTATTTTAAGAAAAGTAGTGCTGTTTAAATTAAAATAGTGTATCTGAGACTATTTATGTTTTTTGCATTAAAAACACACAAAAGTTAAGAAAATGATTCAACTTCTAGATATTATGACAATTGTTAAAAAAATCAAATTTAATATCGCCAATGAATAGTACCGAGATATTTTTAAAATAAACTAAAGAAAAAGAGTTATTTCATAACTTTGCAACAAGAGGATCTTAATATATAAGACCAGCAAATAAATTAAAAGCTATGTCCCATAACTGCCTTATGTACAAAAGAATAAAGTAATTTGAGGAAAAGTCAGAAAGCATAAAAAATTTAAAAAAAGGTAAATATTTTTAAAATTTAATGTCAAGAGTATATATATTAAAAATACTTGGTTATATAAACAAATATAAACTAATACCACTTTTGGAAAAAAGGATTTTGAGTATTTTTCAATTTAAATCTATAACCTACTACCACTATCTATTGAAACAATTAGTAAAGAGAAAACGTTCAAAAAGGCTATAAAAAATGGGTAGTGGAGCTTGGTAAAGGTAAAATAGATTATCTCATTCAGCCAAACCAATATTGAATCAACTGCTCTACAAATGTATAGCTTATGTCATGTTTTTGTTCTTTCATTGTGCGTTTTGCAATATAAATAATAAAAATTTACATAAATTAATTATTTAAATAAATACGCAGTGATTAAAACTGTCTGAATTGTTTGTTGATTATTTCTGTTTATTAAGTTAGTCTTCTTTGTTTATTCTCAAATATAAAAATATTTAATAAAAAAGTATATTGTTAAGTGTCCTTGGCACGGATAACCCCAGTGAGGTCACATTATTTTTATTATTAATTATAGTTTACAAGAGAAAAAATATAAATGAATAAAATAAATAAATAAAATAAACTGGATACGAAAATCAAAATGTCATTTCATCAAATTCTGGATTTGCATCCGTCTGCCCCTGAGGTACAAATTTTATAAATGACAATTGAAATAAAAATTGTTGTCTCAGTATAGGAATGATATAATTTTATTCAGCTCGGGAGCCTTATAAAAAATATGCAAAGAAATATAAAATAATACACATATAATATACAAAATTGTAATGTAATAGGAGGCAAAAAAACTTTTTTTAAAAAAAAATTTCTCTTTTAATTTCATTTCATTGTACTCACGGCTTCTTAATTAGGTACGTGAAGAATTAAAATAAAATATTTATTGTTAATAAAAAAACTTAAAATTGAAGTACGAGTACCTGTCTCACATGTAACAATATTTTTTCGAAAGTACATCGTTGAATGTCTTTGGCACGGGTAACTCCAGTTAGGTCACATTATTTTTTTTATTAATCATAGTTTATTATGGAAAAAAATATGAATAAATAAAAATAAAACAAATATACATAGTAAATAGTGAAAAAACATACGTTTATATAAGTGTACAAATTGAACAGTTTGAATATTATAAATTGGTATAGTAAGTGTACAATAGTAATAAATAATGTAAGAATAAGTATACATGTAAATATTATGTTGTAAATACAAATGACTATGTTTATCATAGAACTAAAAAAAAAAATAAAAAAAAAAACAAAATAAACTTCAGATTTTTATTTCAACTTAAAAACGCACTTTTATAATGAAAGTAGACTACGGTGTTTTATTTAAATTTGAAATAGCTCGTTGCGATATTTTCTGCATTTTTCAGTTAAAAATGGCAAACAGTGGACTTCCATATTATATTCTCTAAGATACAGATATATCCTTGGCTTGTTTAGTTTTTAAATGTTTTTTTTAATCCTATTTTTCTTGTTTACAGGCAAATGAAGAATACAGTTTTGAGTGATAAATATATGCAGAACCCTGGACATGTGAGTGCTTTCGACGTTCCGGTAAAAATCTTCTAACAAGAAATCAATAGGTGGACAAGGCCGACTCGCAGTGTATTGGTTGGCGCATTCGCCTTCCTTGTTTGAGGTCCTGGATTCGATTTTCGACAGGCTGGACATGTTTTTTTTCCAGGTGGTTAGCATGGCAGTATTTCAAAGTGACTTTTCATATATGGCTCCAAGGGTGTTCAATGTTTTGGATAAACATATTTATTTTTCCGAAACATTGTGAATATTTAAGATGAACATCTATAACTGGATTTTATTTTAAAAAAGAAACTACTGTACATGATTGTAACGGGAATAAATTTGTAGCTTCGGTGCTGCCTTCATTATTACCCCAATGTTAATATATACTCGTATTATTGTAAATCAACTTTGTAATGATGCTTGTCAACAATATTTGGAGTTTGTCAAAATTTTTAAAGACAAGGACTGGATTCAACTCCTCGAGGAGTTGTAAATATTAACATATCACAACAGAAATAAACAACATTTTAGAGAAGGTAATAGAAGTCTAGGCATCTTCAGGGCTTGAGACCTGTCATTGGCTGGTTTAAGTGGCCACTTTACACACTGTGTAAAATTCACCATTATTCCCATATCTGAACATCTACATCCCTTCAATTTTTTCATCTGTTGATGTTTGTGAAGTTAAAGAACTGAAATCTTTATTTATGCGGGTGAGGTTCATCTAATTGAATTATTTCACCTACATACTGAAAATCTTAAAACTTGTCTACAAAAATTTGGACAAACTCAAAACATTGTTGATAAATCCACCTGGTCTATGAAGAAGTATAGAAATGGAAAAAATAAGATTTTTAGGCGTTGACAAGTATGTAAGTGAAATAATACAATTACACCAATCTCATCCGCATAAATAAATGTTTCAGCCCTTTTTTTTTTTTGTAAAATAAATATTTGCGTTCTTATGATTTACCTAAATATTTGATTTGGAGGGCCATTTTCAACGAGTTGTAAATAATTCACTTTTAGAAAATGGAATCAAGTTGGGGTAGATTGGGATTCGAACCACGGACCTTTGGTCCGTGAGTCCGAGATACTAGCCGCGGGACCACAACCCGATTTATAAAATTTCACTTAAATCAATATATAGAAGAATTGAAAAAATATGAATGTTCAAACATAGGCAAAATGGTGAATGTTGCACAGTGTGTAAAGTGATCACTTAAACCAGCCAACGACAGGTCATAAGCTATGTAAATGCCTAGACTTCCATATTCCCTTGTCTTAAATGTTCCCCATCTCTGTTGTAATTTGTGAATTATTTTAGTTAATTTATTTTAGTTAATTTCAATGTTACAAAAACAATCGAGATACTCTATGATTGGAGCATCAACGTAGTGCCCTATGTGTGACTAGGTGTGGATAGGGCAATGATGAGGTTAAAAATATTATTTAAAAATTATTTTTTTATCAAAATGCGTGATTTTTCCGTTGTTTTGTTTTCAATCGAAAAAAATATCCAGAGGTCATATTATTTTTATTATTTATCTTAGTTTAAAATGGAAAAAATAATAAAAAAAGAAAAATGTAAACATACTTAAAAATTGAAAACGTTACTAAATTTCTCTCAATCTTTTATCTAAAATCCACTATTCATGTTTGTGTTATCAATAACTTTTATAGCATTCTTTACGTAGTGGGTATACGTATCCATAGAATTCAAGTGCCGAGCATACAATTTCTCAACCGGACAGTTATACACTTTTATTCAATGCTTTCAATATTTCAATAACCACGCCGACACATTTTACACAGGCAACAATAGTTTATATTTAAGTCATTTCTATTCAGTAACGCGCACAATTATCTTAAACATTAGTAAATACTACTAATCGAAACTTTCTCTTAATAGTAAGATTAAGCATTACATCACGATTAATGAATGAAGCAACTTACTTTCAAAGGCCCACAGAGTCAGATTTTGTAAGCTGTTGTACATGGTTCGTGTGTCTTCTGCGCATCTTCTGCTGATGTTCACATTTTCAGTCTGTAACTTCCAAGAAATATCCAGAAGGTTCTCGGCACTTCCAAAAGAAGAATCCAACCTTCTTCCATTATCTAATTTCAAACTGTTTTCAGCGTCACTAGGGGCGTTTAATAATACGCTCTCTTGGGTGTTGGACGATGATAGGGCGCAGAAAATCACGACCAAAAAGAATATACGCATTTTGAATGGCTTGATTACGTTCTGAATACTAAAACTTCAAATAAACTTCTCCAATTTCGTCTCTTTCAAGTCACAATTAGACTAATTTATACGACGTGAACATTCTGTCAATGATTCAATTTAAACTCGTTTAAACCGAATCTTCCGAGGAAAAATAACCTTTATTGAGATCATCACTCAATTTCGTAAATAAAAACAATAATAATAAAATAATCACTTTATGTGAAGTAGTCGAATTCACAACACGAATTAATTCACTCGGATCGAGACAGCTTTCACTCGATATTAAAACTGTCAATGTCACATCGACTATCGATTAAAGGTTTGTGTGTGGTTTTAACGTAAAACGCTCAATAGTACAAAGTGAAAGTACGGCGATTAAAAAAAGCGGACATGTTACCGGTACTGTGGCCCAGTTGTCAATGATGGTACGATCAAAATGGCTTGTTCGGAGTGCGGTTACCCCCACAAGAGTGTTGCGTAACCCTTATGTTACGCAAAGCCCGAGTGAATTGATTGACCTAGACCAGTATTTCCTCGTTGCTCCCTCAATTTCTGGCAATTTCTCTACCCAGAATGAGAGAAAAGTAGTTGGACCAGTCTCTCGTGGTGATAACCCAAGATACTTCGAGTATTCGTGTATCGTGACCCACATAACACAAGAGCATACGACTAATGCACGTTTGGAATTATTTATCTAAAGGAAATGACATAACTTGGCATTTGATTGGATACAAAATGGCGGAAACAATTAGCATTTTCTCACGATTTGCATAAAAATATTATAACGACCGGTTTTTAAATGTCTTTCATCGCTAAGCACATGGCACAGATCTTACGTTTAAATTATTTATGATTGCGAATTAATAGAGATTTTATGAACGGTTATTTACAGTGCTGTGAAAATAACGATGTAATATGGACATATTTATATTGGGCAATGAAAAGTCGTTGACCAAGATTAATTCGAAGACAAATTTAGTGCCACTTACAAAAAATAATTTTTATAAATATATTCATCACCCGAGTTATACAAGCTCTGTCGAATTTTAACTCATTTAGCCAATAAACAATTAGTAAGTCAACTTTTCAAGTAGATGCTAGCATTCTCTGTATTTTGATTAATGTGATTTATTTTGTTATTTTCATCTGACATTTGACAAATTGAAGCAGCTGACGTTACAAACTTTTATAATAAGTGTCAGATTGTAGAAATTCAGTTGAATTAAGTTTTTAAAACAATGTTTTGAAATATTATTTCTTAATTGAAGTTGAATTTGATTTATACCTCATGGCAGGTATACTGAGGTTATAACAAACATTATAATAAACCATGATTAGCTTTTCGTAGTCTGTTTTGTTATTTAATTTAGTACTTACTATTATTTGGCATATTATTTGTTACTCCTATTTCTTATTTTTCTTACTATAATATTGAGTGAGTTTCTAGAAAACATATCTCAATTATCATTTCAATTATGTTTTTATATATATATTCTTTTTCTATTGATTTCAATGATACTCTTATTTTGTTTTTTATTAACACTTCTCTGTTTTACTATTATTTTGTTGATTTTAATGATACCATTATTTTGTATATTTGATTTTGTGTGAATCTAAATTTGTAAAATTTTAATTTTAAAAATGATTTCTAATTATCTTTTTTGCATTGTATTCTTTGGAATTTTAGTATTTATTACTTGTACCTTTTTTTCTAGATTGTAATTCTTTTACATCACAGGGATGGAGAATACCTTAAAAAAGGGAATATGGAAGTCTAGGCATTTACAGGGCTTATGACCTGTCATTGGCTGGTTTAAGTGGCCACTTTAAATATTGTGTAACATTCACCATTTTGCCTATGTTTAAACATCCATATTTCATCAATTCTTCCATCTGTTGATTCTAGTGAAGTTAAAGAGCTGAAACCTTTATTGTTGTGAAGAGATTTATCTGACTGAATTATTTCACATACTAGGCAACAATAAGTTCATTAATATTTAAACTAGTGTAATTTTGAATGAATAAATAAATAAATGAATGCGAGTATTAACATTTTTTTTTAAAACTGGTAAGTATTCAGTATATGTACAATAATGTACAAGGAAAAACGCCATTCAAAAGTTGTTTTCTAATTATTTAAATGAAAAAGAATGAAATAGCGATTTTATTTAACATAAGACAAATAAATTTAAGTTTCTAAAGTAGACATATCAAAATTGCTTAATTTTTAAGAAGGCTTTAGGAAAAAAAATTACAACTAAGGTAAAATTAATATTTTTTAACAGCTCGTGATTCTGAATGTTTACGCGTTTTATTTATTTTTATTGTTTTAGTTAGCTAAGCTATACGTTTATTAAATTTCGCCTCAACTGTGCTTACATTGAACTTAGTATGTAAGGAATGAAATATAGTAAGTACAAGTTGACGTGACTTTGTTGATAATGCTTATCTCGACATAAGAAATAAAATACACGTATCTCGAAATGTTTGCACATATTGTGCATAGTTTTGCTACACATTCGCCCGAGAGATCGCATTTCGACGGCATTCAGTCTACTCTCATCCTTGTTTTTTCCAATTCCGTACTTCGCTTCGATACGTAAGGGTCGACCAGGACTCCATTGTTATGATTTTTATACCAGTTATGATTTTTATAAATTACTAGCTTTTACCCGTGGCTTCGCTCACGTGGTATTAAGGAGAAATTATTTAGGTAATTATTAGTTTTGTCATTTATCGATTGATTATGATTACTATTTTCCTGGGAAGTGTCGAAGGGACAAGGTCGCGTGGACATCAACCGACAAGATGGAGCGGTACAGTCACTGAGTTATCAGAATCATCACTGACGAATGCCTATAGAAGAGCACAAGACCGTTCCAGATGGAGGGAGACTGTCCACAGACGAGCCATGCCTGGAGTCAGGCGTAATCACCATCCTCAGACACGAGGCACGGATTGAAGAGAGTCATTTATCAACAAGAATTTTTGATTATGAGTATTAAAAAAAAAAAAAAAACATACATTATCGGGTTTGAAAGTAGCTTGGCCTTGAAAAACGTTGATCCCTTAGTTTATGTAGATGTAGCATTGTTATTCTGCTCACAAATTTAAAATCCTACAACAAATACAAAACAAACCAAACTTATCATAGATAAAGCAAGTTTATTACAGAAACTTAAAGAATTAATTTAAAATGAATTATTTTTGATTTTCCACCTTACCGCCTGCTCATTTTATATAATGCTGCTCATTATTGATGTATTATATATTTTTTTATTTCAGGATGAAAAATAAGAATTATATTTTACTTCTCACTTCTCCGGCTATCCTTATGCAAAAAAATACGTCAATCGGTCTCTCCGTTAAGACGTGAAGGAAACACAAGCAAACAAACAAGCAGAATTTCGCATTCATAATATTAGTATGAATTTGTTTCATTGTATCTATAAGAAGTTAACAGAGTTATCTTCGACTGTCTATAAAAAAACGATATTCGTGTACAAAAATGAGTATATTTGTATAAACATTTAAAATATCTTCGTCGGTAACCTATAATTGAACATTTTAGAAGTACAAATAGCATGCATATTCTGCTTTTCATTCAGAAAACTCAATTTTACTTTGTTGAAAGAATTGAAGATAAATGTTAACTTCCCATTTTAATCGGGGCACTGGTACTATTTTCGTGAAGTTTTAGTAAGTAATATATTTTATATGCAAGCGAATATATTACAGTAGAACTCCGTTTATACAAACTCCAGTCATCCAGATTGCAAAATATCCAGAAAAAATAAATAAGGGAGATGTTTTTAACTTAAATTTTACTAACAATATTTTGAGTTCGTTCAAATTTTTGTAGACAAGGACTGGATTCAACTCCCTGAGGAGCTGTTAAAATTAACATATTACAACAATATATAGGCCAATTAATTCAATAAGGTGAATCTCTTGCGCATAAATAAAAGTTTCTGCTCTTTAACTTCACAAACATAAGCGGATGAAATAAGTAAAAGAATATAGTCGTGCAAATATGGGCAGAATGGTGTTAATTGGCCACTTAAACCAGCCAATGACAGGTTATAAGACCTGTAGATGCCCAGACTTTTATATAACTTTCTCTAAAATGTTGTTCATCTCCGTTGTAATATGTTAAATTTTATTGTACAATTAACTTTGTAGGATGTGATTAAGTAAGATTTTAATGTGATTTCAATTCGTTGTGATATTAAAAAGCAATAAAATCTGGCATTCCTTCCAGACAATTGGAGCTTTACTGTTCGTATAATGTTTTCTACCTCTGGGATTCGCCCGAAACATTATTTCAATTTATAAAACTTTTCTCAAACTCCTTTTGTATCGTTTTGTATCATACACACCCATTTTAAAATTTTTCTTCTTCGATGTGACATTGTGCTCATTCATAAACGTTTATTTACGAGAGGGAAAAAAATATCGTTTGTATTTGACAAGGTGTTGACCATTCATACACCAGTGAGTTGTTTCAATGACAAAGTAATGTATTAAAATACCAATTAATCACAAAACCATTTAAATTAATACTATCCTTGTATTCTACAGAATGAAACAAGATCAAGGTTTATGTATGAACGTTGTACACTCTCTTCTAATTACATTGCAGGTGCGGACTTAAAAAATAAATTCGTCAAGCTGATGCGCGGTCTGACTTTTTCTTCATACAATGTATTCCCTTTTTTTCTCCCTGGATTATGGCTCTAGAGCAATTATTTTTTTACGCAGTATATATATCTATCATTGGTGTGTCCCAGTCATTTGTTTTTTTTATATAAATAAATGGTATTTTATAGGAGCTTAGACCACTTGAAAATCCTTAAACTCAACTAATTTTATCTGCCGTCTTTAGATGTATGATATTAAAAAATGAGAACTATTAAAAAAAAATATAAAAAAAACTTGCCAGAAAACTCAACACACTCTAAATCGGTCAAGAGGGAAGGAAGGTGAGCTAAAGGGAAGAGACAACGGGAACTGCATTGGTTCACCAATCGCAGCTTATCTTGTTTTTTTTTTGTGACATGATGGTAAGATGATCAGTCTTACGTACAGGTCTAGGGACTTTGAAATATCCTGGTGTGAAAACAGCTATTTAAATATTTTTTTCATATGAACCATATCAACCAATTAATGTGTACATTTGATCATTCACTATTTTTACGAAAGTGCTATTACCTCAGTTTCACTTTTCTATGACTGGCTTATTTCTGCATCACTAAGTTCAAATGACTTTTCAATAAAGCCCATTACACGATGTTCCATTGGAATGGTCTCCTAACTTCGCGTGAATTTACTAGGCACGGGATAATTCATCACCTAGCGAGAGAATCACTTGGATCACCCAGCGAAAAAAAACGTTTTCATAACATCTAAAATACACACTATTGAAAATCAAATTGCGGACTGCTGATATAACTTTTTTAAGAACAGTGAAAATTTTAATTCGTCGGAATTGATATTTTTGCTTAAAAATAGGCAGCATTAAATTTAACATTAAAGCAAAGCTCTGAAGTAAAATGACTATGACATTTTTATTAATTTTATCAAAATGACAGCCATAAATTTCCAAAGCAGCTCTGACGATATCCAGTTAATTTATCCTTCTTAAATCTCTTACAAAATACTCGTAAAAAACGTCATTACCGATTCTGTCGTAGATACTATGTCTTCTCTGTAGTTACAAATGTATTGTGAAACAATTTATCGAGGAATTAATTGAAGCACAAAAGTTTTTTATTAGGTTATTTCATTTATTAAAATTATAGTATAAAATAAATTATTGGTCCTTGAACGCTGAAAAAATAATTCAAGGGAAGGAATTATAATCTTTAAGTGACTTGAAGGATAACATGTTTTCAGTATGTACTCGTATGTAGTTCTTTATCAGCAGATGAAACCATACAGAACAGAAATCCAAGAAAGGAAGAATATATCTGTACCTTAAAGTATAAACAGCAGGAGTCACATCAATCGAAGTGTTCAGGAAGTTAGATTTTGTGATTTCCAAAACAGCATAAATTTTGAACCAATGTCAAACAATGTACAGAATAAACAATGTACAAAATAAACAATGTACAAAATAAACAATGTATAAAATAAACAATGTACAAAATAAACAGTGTACAAAATAGACAATTTTCAAAATAAACAATGCACAAAATTCAAAATAAAATTATAGTAAATAATAAAAAAGAGTATCAGTAGATTAACAATGTAGACTTCAGATTTTAATTTCAACTTAAAAAGCATTTGTATGACAAAAATGAACTTTAGCGTTTTATTCAAGTAGTTTATAGATTATTGCAATAGTTTCTACTTTTTTAACATCAAATTAGCCACTAATGTAATTGTAGACGAAGAACTAAAACTTGTAAAAAATTGTAGTCAACATGGACATAATACGAGAATATCAGACAAATACCATATACAACTTTCTAAAACAAGACAAGGACAATCAAGACTAATGAACCAGGGACTGAAATTATACAATAAACTACCAGACAAAACTAAACAAAAGACTCAGACAAACTTTTCAAAAGACGTAAAAAATATTATTTTGAACAACAGAGTATGAATGAAAAATGTATATATTATTCTATGTTAAATGAATGTAATAATCTGTAAGGGTTTGTAAATAAATTTTCAAAAAAAAAAAAAAATTCTTATAAAAGTAAGAACAAAATATAAACAAATATATTAAATATAAAAAGCTATTATGTAAAAGTTTACGAAATATTTAATACCAATATGTTGCGTGATATTTTTTGTCTTTGGTTTTAATTTTCTCTTTTTGGAAGCAGGTTAGTTCACAAAGCTTATGAACAACGATTGATTATTTCCTGCAAGAGACGTTTCCTTGATCGTAACTCTCAACAGCGTTTTCAGGATTATTACCACTCCATTGCTTCCCGACAACCAAAAACGATCTTTCTTTTACCCTTTTCCTAATTAAAAAGGGACTATTAAGGGCGAGTGAAGTGTTACGCGTCTTATATAGGCGCATTGGATACCGAGCAGGGGCGAATCGTGTATAGAAACAATTATGCGCAGCTTACATTATATTACACTATCCATAATAATGTTTTACGGTAACTTCATTTGTAGAAAAACAAACAAGTAGTTACGACTTCTTATAAATCATTGCCGCCGTTTGTATTTTTTTCCAAATATCATATCATATAAAAAATATAAAAAAAGTGCGCCCAGCACCAGCAGTAAGCCGAAAAACTAGCCGATTATTCCAGTTAATTTCTTCATACAAATAAGTATTCTATATTTTGAAAATCTTAAACCCAGTGGCGGTTTTTTTCCTTCAGAGTAAACTTGAAGATTACACAAATTATTTGAAGATTCTTGATTTGGAAAACAGTATTCCAAATAAAAAAAATTATGGGCTATTTTTCTCTAAGATGATGCTTTTGACTTTAATTACTTTCACGTGTGATTTTGGAGGACATGTGGCACTCAATGCGGCGGTTTCTGGCATTATTAATTTCTAGAACAAATCGGCCAGTTGACATTTCAATTGTAATGAGAATACCTAATACCGATAGAATTCATAGTGATATTTTTTTATAACTTTTATATAAGTTGTGTATTAAATAATATTTTTATTTTTATTATTTAAAAAAAAAGATAAACACCTTGGTTCTTATTATTTGACGAAATATTTAAAAATTAATTAGCGCCGTAAAAATGGATATCGAGTTATGGTAGAGAGATTTGAGCCTCGGACCTTTGGCTCGTTAGTCCACAATACTACCACGGGTCACAACTTGGTTACATTATATAATATATCACGAAGTTACGTCGTTTGAGTTGATTTCATAGATGAGAGTTGTTTTATCGCACAGAAAAAATAGTACTTTATAGTAAATATTACTTTTGTTCTATTATGTACCTACTATGTCGGTACAAATATGTGATATTTTTTAAAGCTTACCCGTTAGTAAAATTACCGCTCGCTACTGGTACCGCGCACTTACTCGTAGACGGTAATTTATTGACGTCACTATTCTTTCTGGTGCCCAAACTCACAATACAAAAATCACAGTAAAATGTATGGTTAATTACACGATAAGCAGTTTCGTGGTTAAAACGACTTAGCAATGCCAATCCTTAGGTTTAGCTTACCACAAAATTGCGTTATTCAATGATCTATATATTACAATTTGCATGTTGATTTGCAAATTTCTAGTCAATCGATCACCTAACGTGCGGTTTCGCAAGATCGTGACAAAGTCACGCCATATATTTTGTAATGTTTAAAATGATGCATTAAAGCAAATTGTACGTGTGACAAAACAGCAATTGAGATACGTTGGTACATTAATTGTATATATTAAGAGCGCGTGCTAACATATAAATTGTGCATTATAATACATTATAACCGCACTGTAACTAGTTCCTTTCATTTTGTCTTTTTAAAATTGAAATTGACGGATTCATTTAAATTAAACATTTTCAAACGGTAGGTCTGGAGATTTATAAAAATTCATTCATCTTGTAGTTTGTGGTTCCGCAGCTTATGTCGAGGACTCACGCTTCAAAGATCTGAGATTTGCACTCCGCTCCATCAAAATTTTATTACAACTCCTTGAAAATCGCCCCCAAAATGAAAATATTTAGGTAAATCATAAAAACATAAAAAAATTCACGCATAAATATCATTTTAAATTTGTAGCCTTATTTGAGCGCGCGATATATTCGTATATGCAATCTGAATATTAAAAAATTCGTAAAGGAAATTGGCGAAAGAATGCAGACATAATAGTTATGGGTGAGTAATGTAATGTTGTAATTATCTATCATTTTACATTTACATTCGTATAGGCATAATTGAATTTATAGATATGCGTCAGTTTTTTGGCATTAATTCCTGTAGGTATAATTTACGACATAGTTCGTACTTCTATGCATTTTAAATTATAATATTTACAAATATTATTTTCTTGATATTTTTTTACGGTACGCCTATCTTTATTAAAAAAAATATGCGGCAAGAGCATTTTGACAAATGAGCATTAAAATTTTTTTTTTTTTGTCGTTCTTTCGCAAATGTCTCCCCAAATTCTGTGCAATAACGACAACTACATGTTGCACTGATTACACCTAATTAAAATCAACAAAATCGAGGCGTCATATTTACGTTTCCCCTTCCCTAAAGCTGAACCGATGTTTTTTTTAAAGAAGGATTTAGAAAAAAATTGTTTTGAAAAAAGATTAAATTATTATATTTTTCCGAAAACGGTAGATTTTTCGGAAAATCATAGCTCTTATAAAATATAATTTATAAAAGTAACACATACGATAGAGACAAAGCGTCATAATCCAGGGAGAAAATATGGTAATACGCTTGTAAGAAGAAAATTTAGACGCGCACCCTCTCAAACAGCTTACGAATAATAATTACAACAGTTTATGAACAAAATTACTATGATTTATCTACTTACAGTTTTATTTAATTTTATAATTTTACATAAATGGCGTAAATTGCCTTTAACATATACATTAAACATAAATATGTAGAAAAAAAACCACATGTACAATGTACATATATGTATATGCATACATTACAGATATCTCTGGATTATGTGTGGTCTGCCTAACTAGGTACAACCTGTTTTAAGGCAGACATTTTTTGTGTGGTGCTAAATAAACATAAACATCACAACCTACTTGTGAATGGAGTATCCAATTTAACAATATTAAAGGTATTCTTTTAATTTTTGTTTATGAAATATATTTTAACAAATTTTTGGTATTCCCTCTACCCAAGTCCAGTTTTTGATTTTTTTGAAAATTGGCTCCGGGTCTGATTTTACAATGTTTGGACAATACGTTGTATATTTTGGGACCCAAAAACCAGATTTTTTTGCCCGAATTCAGAGTTTGTAGTAGACCCCATGACCCAGGGGCGAATCGCCAAAATTAGCGATTATGCACAGCTTACCATTATATTTGACTATCGAAAATAATGTTTTATGGTAAATATGTTTATGCAAAAACAAAAAAAATATAGTTATTTATAATAAATCTCCAACACTATATATGAAGTGCATCGAGCGTCTACCCCGTTCTCAGTGAACGACGAAACTAGCCGATTAACTCAGTTTTTTCCTCCATACAAAAAGTACAGTTTATTTTATATCTTTAACCCAAGTCAGCTTTTTTACTACTAATATAAGCCTGCAAATCGCAAATATTATTTGAAGATTCTCTATTTGCTAACCAGTATTTTGAACATCATTTCCGAAGGACTATTTTTCTTTGATAGGATACCGTTGACATATTATAAACCACATATGACATGTGGCGTTCACAGTAGCCGTTTTTGGCACTATTCATTTAAAAAGAAATCGGTCAGTGCTCAGTGTTGACAGTTACTGCTGAATATCATTGTAGTATTTGTGAATAAAGTTTTGTATAAGTATTGTATTAAAATAGTGAATAATAAAGCTACGTACAAATATCTCGTGCTTAATAATAATTGTTGTTTAAGTTGATTTTTACAGAGCCACAGAAAAAAAGTCATACATGATTATATTACAATCAATTATGTACTTATATGTAGGTACAAATTAATGAACATTTTTTGTAGATTACCTATTAAATAAATCACGGCTCGCCACTGCCATGACTCAACGTCTTGTTCGAATTCTTGAATATTTTTCTGAAAAACATTAATGAACTCAATCACGTCAATCCTACTAAAGGTCAGTTTTATTAGTTCAATTCAGAATGTAGGGGAGAGTCTCGTATCTTAATTAAGTGCTTTTCATCTAATTTTCCTCTTTCCTTTATTTCTCGGTTCCTATGCCGTCGCTTCTCTAAATTAAATTATTCAATTATTGGTCTAATGCACTTAGGTTAAAGTGAAAGAGTAACAACTATTACTATTGAAGCAAGGGTATGCAGAGATAATAGAACACCTTATGCATCTCTCTCTTCCAGATTCGTACATCTTGTCATACTTACATTTTCGTCAATTCGTATGACCAGATTAAGCATTTTGATTTATCTGATCATGCGATGTTTTTATGTTCACCCTCGTTCCAATCGATTACCATCCATTCTCGAAATACAGAGAAAATCATTATGTAACCCTACAATGCCCAATGTAGACGATCTGCCACATACCGATAATCGGTGTATAAAAGTGAGTTTAAACATGTTTATCACCCTGCGACTAGTTTATTGTATTGTACATACAAGTAATTAAAAAATATTTTAAAAAGTCGCAAAAAATACATTGGAATCATAAAGAAAGCTGCATATATTCTGTTAAAAGTGCAATTTACCTGTTCAAAGGGTGATTTCTTTGTTTTTTTTTTTTAAAGATTTGAAGTTATAATTGTTTCTGCAACTTTTGTTATTATAAAAAAAGTTTATAAGAATCGTTATTCCTTGTTTTCCTTAAATTCGTGTATTTTTTAACCCTTTAATGCCCAATGTAGCAAATTGTCTCCATAAACTAAAATATGAAATAAGAACTGAAAAAAAATAGCATTTGTATAAAAAACATACATTAAAAGATGTTTTTTTATTAGTGTGTAAAAAATATCGGGCATTGAAAGGTTAATTTATTATTTAAGCATTTTTTTTGCAATGACTAAGTGGTTTTTTTTCCAAGAAAACTACTTAAAAAAAATCGAGGTTATTTAAAAAAAAATTAACCATCCTGGAACGAGAAATTGGCTAAGAATTTTATTAACTTTTTGTAAGCAAATTGATATCTTTTCGTGCATTATGAAATCTAAAAATATACCAAATCATATTAATCTTACAGATTTTAGAAATTTTTTAACTTATCATTAAGCTTACACAATTATGTTTCAACAAAATTAAATTGAATTTTTTTCAAAATAAAATTACGTATATGAAATATTATTTCCTTTTTGCAATCAATAAAATAAAATCCGCCATCAAAAGACATTGTTTAAATTCAATCCTTTTTTTTAAATACCGCTTGTAGAAAATGGTAGTATTCTCTTGAAATAAATAGCATATTGTGGAACTTAATATTTTTTACGTATTGTGAAATAAAATCTGACAAGCCATGTACCGTGTCGATACAAAAAATAAAAATGGGCTTCTATTGAATTAACATGGTCATTACAGGCTGAGGTAAGCCAATTACATGCGATTGTATTATATTTAATGTGTTATGCAAGGTGTAAAATATGGAGAAACAATATTATTGTCGGCGTGAACTCCGTACAATATTAGCTAACCACGTGAGGCAAATATACCCACCTGCAAAAGTGGCAAAGTGGACAGAGATTTTCAAAACTCAACTAATCAACTTTTTATTTATATATATTTATTTTATTTTTGCACCACTACAGGCCAGGAGGCCCAATTACAGTAGTGAATAACATCGCAGAACACCCAGGCTTAAGAAAAATCACACTTGATTTTTGTGTTCTCACCGGGAATCGAACCCGGAACCTTCCATGTGTGAGTCAAGCGTCTTAACCACTACACCATGGAGGCCGCCATACGGCCAAATTACGGCCAAATTTTTGTAGGCAATTAGATTTTGAATTTATGACTATAATCTGGTATTCAATTATGCTATTTTGTTTTAATTTAAGGAACATATGTATCAGACGGTAATGACATAATTGTCCCCAAGCAAGTTTTTTTAAACTCCATGAGAATATTATTTTTTTCTTTTATTTATTTTTTATTTACTTCTATGATAAAAATAGTCTAATAAAATATTTACAACAGAATACTTACATACACGCGTATCTATTATTCTGAATTTCGACATATTCAACTTAAAGCATTTGTTGGATTTGGCCATGTCATAGCTTTCTCAGTCTTTTACTCGTTCTACATGATAATGCTTTTCTCAGCCTCGCATAATGCACGGACCTCGATCTGCGTACACCTATCGTACATAGTTTTTCCACAAATTCCACCAGCTTTTATTATTTTTTTCCAATTCCATATTCGCTCCCAAACATCAGGGACGCAACCAGAACATCACTCTGAGCTGCTTATTTTGTCTTCTGTGACAAACATTTAAGTCATCGTTCACTCTGCTCCCAGCCCTCCTTTCAATTTCTTTCTCAATCATTTCACCCCTTAAGACATACTTCTAAGATGAAAAAAAATCTTTACCGGCTTAAGTATCATTCAGAGTGATCTTAAATTTAGTGATACCTTCATAATACATAAAAATCTGAAATATGTACTGCGAGTATAATTGATAAGATTAAGAAATGGTCTCAGAGACGGTTTGGTAAAATATTTTATAAATAAAACAATTTTTATTTTTACATTACATATGAGTTTAATGTAAGTCAGAACCTTAGAGTAATAACCTTATACAGTCGCGCATACGGAAAAAAACCATTCTATGACCACGAAGTAAGCTACATCTTACAGAAATACAATAGGTCGTAAGTACTTGGGTTGAGAATTGCAAGTGCTAACCCAAACTGTCCGTTAAACGTTGTTTGTTAAACTAAAAAACCAAACTAAAACCAACCAAAAATTTATAAACGCTTTTTTTCTATGAAATAGAGCTTAAGGGTTTATCTAGAGAATTATTACTCAGTGGTTAGAACTGTTAATTGTCAGGTGTACCTTGTTTTCGAGTAATTAAAAATATTGTATTCTAAGCTATTGTAGAAAATCTATCCGAAGTCGCATGAAAAAAAATAATGATACCGTTTCCATCGTTGTTTCTGGCTTAATCAAGAAAAAAATTTAAAAAACCTGAAAAGACCCTGTTGAATTTGGAAGTAGGAAATTGAAATAATAAGTGGAAGATCAAATTGAAAATGTCAGCTTTAACAAAAAACTTTTCCAAACGTATAAACCACCCTTTCAATGATTGTAACAAAATTTAACTAGTTTAAATCCCCCGAGAAAACTTTTAAGCGATTCTTTAAGTTTTCAAAATGAGTTTTCAGGCATTTAAAAAACGTTTTCACAAGAAAAACGATAATTTTATTAGATTCGATTAAAATTTATTTTTTTAAATAATTATAATTCTATTGTATTGTTGATAAAAAAATAGTTTCTTTTGATGTTGGAACAATTCGATATCTGGTTTTTACGCGTGCCTATCCAAAATCGTAGTTTTCCGTCCGTGTGCCTCAGAAGATAACAAGATTTTAAAAGGAAACTACCCTTTGACAATAAATGAAAAAAAACAAAAGCAAACAAAATGTCCAATTTAGGGCGCTCATTGATCTCTGTCTCAAAAGAAAGAAATTGAGTAGTTGAAATAGTGTAAAGAAAAAGACAAATGTCTCCTACAAAAAGTATCCCAGAGTTAGTCCACAAACAAGTTTTTTGGAATTTCTCTTCCGATATTTTTATAAAAAGCCAATTTATTTCCAACGAATTCGATTGACTTTGTACAAAAAGCATATGAAGAAAGACAATGGTAGATTTAACATTATATTTAAAGTAATTGCATCTTCGGTGGGGCACTGATTAAATCTGACATGAAAGAAGAAATTTTGCTAAATATTTAAGAACACTCGCCTTTACCCGAATACACAGGCTTGGAGGGTGAGACTTACCTCACTTACAAACACCCATCACAATAGATCTACACGGGTCGCAGGGATGTAAGGAGTTTATTTAGCACTGACCTCTTTCATTAAGAATACTAAAAGGGTTTTGTATTTTTCTTTCTTCCCTTGACAATATAAGATAGTACATACACAACAATATATGTTTTGTATAATAACAGGCCACGAGGCCCAAGTACAATGGTGAATTACCGCTTAGAACACCCAGGCTTGAGAAAAAACACATTATTGTTTGTATTTTTACCGGGAATCGAACCTGGAAGCTTCCGTGCTTGAGTCATGTGTCTTTGCCATTACGCTGCGGAGGCCAATTTTTATGTATTTGAAATTTGGTAGTTATGAATATTGTAAATCAATTTTTATTTACGGCGTGTATGCCATTTACAAAAACGATAATATGTGTTTGTCATGTTTAAGACAAATCATAAATACATTTTTAAGAAGATAAAATCCGATGGAGAACAAATAAAATGAAAATTGTACATTTTTGAATACCTAGCAACCTAATGATATAAATAAAATTGAGTACTAAAATGTTTTATTTTTTAAATACTCGTTATTAGAAGGCACTAAATTTAAGCCTAAATTACAATAAAAATAAATTTATGTTGATCGATATTTTTACCTATACTATTAATATTTTTTGTACGAATTGGTCAGTTTTGAAATAATTACACACAACCTTCATAATTATATGAATCGAGTTGTGGTCCCGCGGCTAGTGTCTCAGACTCACGGCTCAAAGGTATGTAGTTCAAATCTCTCTCTACCACAACTAAATTCCCATTTTTTTAATATTGAGTTATTTACAACTCGTTGAAAATGACCCTAAAAATGAAATGTTTGTTTAAATCAAGAGAAGGCGAATATTTCTTCTTTTTTTTTAAAATGTGTTTCAAAAAACAGTTGAATGAATAATTAAGTTGATTACATTATTTACAATTAAATTTACACGTACATACAAGGTCGAACGTAAAAAATAAACTGTAAAAATAAAACGAGTTTTGAGTATAAAATACATATTTATGAATTTATTTTTCAACAATATTTTGAGTTTGTCCAAATTTTTGTAGACAAGGACTGGATTCAACTCCCTGAGGAGCAGTTTATATTAATATATTACAACAAAGATAAATAATATTTAAGAGAAGGTAATATAGACGTCTAGGCATCTACAGGGCTTATGACCTGTCAATGGCTGGTTTAATTTTATCATTGATAACTTAAAATATAGAACGTAAATACAGATAAGTAATACAAATGCTTATAAATACACTTTTGGAAGATAATCATAAAAACATAGCATCACACATCACCACGATACGAAAAGAACCATATCTTAAACCGGAAGCAAAATAAATATTCAACTGATGAAAACTTATTTTATTGTAGAAATAAAAGACCAGTGATACTTTAATCCACAAATTTGGAATATCTAGAGACCGGTTTCATTGCTTTAGCGACATTTTGAGACTGGTATCCTTATTAAGAATCTAATTTATTTATACAAAACCTCAGAGTAATAATGCGTGAACCTATAGAAAAGCCCGATCACTATGTTTCATAGAACGCAAGCGATGTTGGTTTGTTGGTTGGCAACCAATTGGTGGCCATTTTGTTTTTTTTGACAACATAAACATAACGGTTCGATCGGATGCTTTTGTCGATGTGCTTGGCTTTGTTTATAAATAACTTGGATATTATACAAATTGACTATGATGAATTGCAGTATATTTGGTTGTACCAGTAGAAGCGGAAAAGGTGTTCAAGGAGTCAGTTTTAACAGGTAATTGATTTCGAATACTTTCCCACGACTAACATTGATTTTTGGCATTTATTGTCCTGACACGTGTATTATGTTGCTTTAAAACTTTATTATATCAACATATTTACTTCAGATTCTATTTTTTCTCAATGTAGGAGATGAATTTGTGAATTAAAGTATGTTTACTGTGGATAATGACAGTTGATTACGAGCAATATGTCGGGGCCACACTAGCCATCCATATAAAGTTTGAGTTTTTATCGAATAGAGGTCGATTCAAATTTTACTTGGAAATAGCAATGTCAACCTTGGAATTGCATCTAAAATGACGTGTTCAAATTTCAGGCCGCTACGACTAGCCATTTCGGAGATGTGACGGACAAATGGGTTCAATGGAGTTGAGATTTATGTATCAATAAATATAACATAAATACATTGTGAATAAATGAACAAATAAATTTAATAATAAACACAAACATGTATTTTCAGTTTTATAAAATAAATATGGGTGAATTTTAGGAAAATAAATAGGAATAACCCTGCAATAATAAATACACAGGTATTTAAAAGTATTTAAAATGCAAATAAATAAATACATTGAGCAATTCTCGACCGGGGTACGGCCCATTGTTTTGCTGCAAACTGTAGCTAACTTAATACTCAATAGTCATAGAATGGTTTTCCTACGTTTGGGCTCATCTATAGCTTGGCGCATTATTACTCTGAGTACAAAACAGAGGTAAGGATAGAGAATTCAAAATTATATGAAAGTAAAATTCTTTTTGTCTTAAGGATCATTAACAAAGTGTTTTAGGTTAACTAATGAGTTGATATAATAATATTTACTGATAAATAAGAAGCCACTTGATTTTGGAGTGAAAAGTTGATACATGGTCATTCTTTTTGAAATTGAAAATAAAGCGGATGTTTTGATTTTGCAAGCGCTCTAGACCATCTATGAGTTCCGTATTGGCGTCCGGATAGCAAATATTTGCATAGCGTAGAGAAGACAATAGAATAGATTGGGACAAAAGAATAGTTGTGGTTGGAAAAAAAATCTGCATTCCTTTCAGTGAATGGAGGGTGCGATAAAACATCTTCCTAACCTCAGTAATCTGTTCTTGTCACGTTTAGGGTTGGTTCATAATAATGCCAAGATTTTAACTGGTTTTGTGAAAGGAATCTCGTTTCGGTCGATCACTAAGGTAGAAAAAATTGAGAAATTTAGAAATGAGATTATATTATATATTAATTTTGTCAAACTAGGATCTTCATCATTAAGAAGAGTCCAGAAACCGCATACGCACATCAAACAGAAGGCGACCAAACTACTCATAAATCAGTAGGTTTACGTTTTGACCCATTAGTTTCTTCGTAGACGTCGCTCAGTACGCAACTCCTGATTCGAATTTAACCATGCCGGGTTGTGTCATTTTGAAGTGTAGAAATACTGCTAGGATCTTTAAGAAACAGGATGCAATCACATTTCATGAGTAATTTTCAAATGAATGTGTATGTCACAAATGCATTACTTAAAAATTGAATTATTTTTCCATCTGTCAGATTGTCGAAGAAACAAAATGGAAATTTCGTTAGGGTTGCCAAGGTAGTAAAATTGTTTACTCTACTTTGCTCATAAAATAAGAGAACTAATGAAAATTGGATCTCGGATTAAACAACTCTATCGTGGTGGACATTTGACTGACATTATCTTTAAAACATAAAATATTAAATATGTAAAATAAAATTAGTTTTATATTTTAAGTTCAAAGTTCATTAATTCAATTACTCTTATTAAATTACCCTTCATTTATCTATTCTGTTGTGTCAATCAATGTTTTCGAGAGCACAATAAAATTTTAGAAAAATTAACAAATTGTTTTTTTTTTACCTATTACGGTTATATTCTTCGCGATCTGGCAATATTACGCGGTGACTTTAAGTATGCGCGCTGCGAAAGTGTGTCAAAGTGGGGAAATTATTAGACACAGTCCGATGTATTCAAATATGATTCTACGCTCCTTCTGGACTATTTTTAATTCTATGATCTTCACACATACCATTACTTAATACTTAAAATACACATACCATTACTTAATCAAAAAATTAAAATAAACGCTGGGTTAATTCTTTGCGTTTAAATAAATAAAAAAACACATATTTTACGATTTTTCTTAATATTAAGTGTTGAGAAGTTTTGATCAAATAAACTGTTTTGAATATAGTCAATAATTATTCTCTGTCGTACTATTGTGGATATGGTTATCAATATTCTAAACACATTATGCGGTTTTGTCCCATGTTATATGCCTTGGGACATCGAGCGGAGCGTCTTACTATTTGTGGCTCTTTTATGGGTAGTGTCGGATGTACGCAGCTAGCGGCTTCTAAAATAATTAAACATTCTCTTCAAAATGGGACAGATCCCAGATAATTTGATTATAATCAACACTCAACTTAACACGGGACTTTTGGTTCCACGGAGTTGGGATTAATGTCTAAAAAACTGTGCACAAGTAAAAAGATGAATATAATTAGATAGTTGAATAATTGAATATACATAATAAACTACATAAAACTTGTACTTTTGATATTTTTCATAAAAAGAATCAATACACAGTAAAAACACAGAAATACTTTCATTTATATCTCAGTTTTTCTACGCACATTTTTTGGTGGAACTGCATTTTAACTATAATGGTAAAAATACACACATTCAGCAAAAGTAATAATTTCTTGAAATTTTAGAAAAAAACTGGGTAATGAATTTCCCTAATAAAATAATTTAAAATGATAATGTAACACACGTTCGTTTCCCATTATTGTATCCATTAAAATAAAAAAAAATACTGTATTCGATAAGAATTACCTCCCGAGAATTTCGCTTTCAGAGAATCACTTAATTACCCCCCGGCCCGGAGACATGGTTTTCGAAGTAACTACCACCCAGCGGTCCCCATAAAATTTTAATGCGTTTAATTTAAATACATTTTTATAATCAAACTACATGAACGTATACATTCGAATCTGTTTTTATTATATACATTCAAACAAAACCTACATTCAACCAATTGTTTTTAGTTTATACTTAAATTATTTTAATTTAACTGTTTTATTCCTGCAATCATAAAGAAAAAATATTTACGACCCTTGCTTGCACTAGTATCATATTTATATTTATGACATAGAAATTTGTGTCTTTTTAACCGGTCTGACGATGTCAGGCACGATGAAACTCAGTCACTAGTAAAAATCATAATTGAAAAGGAAATAAACTTTATTAGTATTTCTTTTAAATTGTATTTGGTGTTATTATAAGTTGTGTCCGTTTTTTTTTATTAAAAAAAAAACGTAAAACAAGATAATATTGGTTGTAAGGTTAAAGTGAAAGAAAAATTTCAGATCTAAAAGATATTGTGCTTGTTTTAACATTACCATTGCTATGTAGCACTAACGACTGGGCCTGTCGTTGGATCAGTTGTATAAGTATGGGTGGAAGATCGATCGTTTTGTGGAGGGATTCTCCTTTTTTAGTTTTTAAACAAGAAAACTTCCTCGAAACTGTGAGACTTACTATGTTTATGTTGCTCGCAGATCCAACAAAATCCAAAAATTCCCGACTGAGGCATGCATGTTCTGCGAGAGATGGAGCGGAGAGCAGGAAGCGTTAAGCTCTCAAATGGGCCGAAACATTGATGTAGATAACATTGTTGACTATATGTTGCAGTCACAGGAAGCACGGAACTTAGTGAGAACCTTCATGGAGTCCATAATGTCAATGAAGGAAATAGACGAAATGGGATTGGCACCTCTTCCTGTCTGAACAAGTGCCTGTGCAACAACATAAAAATATGTTATTCTGACCAATTTTGCGGACCTGGCTAGACCGCAAGGTAGGTACTGGCCCGCAAAAGAAGACGAGGGGTTTTAGCCGGTACGAGTCCGGCACTACCCAGTCAGAAAGACTGGGTGTCCATGATGGATTTCCCCTCCAGAAAAAAAAAAAAAAATGGCCAGGTGGCGTACTGAGAACCAATTTGTTTAAAACATAATTATACATGACATTGGCAAAAGCATCAAATTTAATATGCAACACCAATTTTTTTTTTAAAGATGCAGCTCTAAGCACCCATTTTATGTGGAGTTCCGGAGCATACCTTGCAGTCAGTAAACGTGAAGCAGCGTAAAAAGGTACGAGTACAGCTTTGAATTCACAGTAAACTGGCATAGACTATTAGTCTACGCGTTTTGCACGGCAATGTTCACGCGACAACGCTCATTTTTCGAAACATAATTTCATAAAACCGTTAAATGAAGCAATATCTCTCGATTCCCGGTATGGTTAATATGAAATATTTATTTAAAATTATGTTTTTAGACCAGAATATTTCATAGTACCTGGTACCTGAAGCGTAATACTAATAATCTTATATTTATGTAATAAAAATGATCAAGATACGCTGCGATTAGTGTAACAATGCCTTGCCCTATGCACCATTAGGTGCGGAAAGGGAATAATGATGATTTACGTTACATGTATTATTTAATTTGATTACAAGCTTTTGAATTGAACGTCAGTAGACGAAAGTAAACATTTTAGACACTGTTCGCGTTTAGTCGAAATAAAGCTTACAAAGCTGCTTGCAATATTTCCGCAGTGTACGGTGAAGATGCTATGAATTATTGACTAATTTGTTGTAAAATAATGACGAAGAATATACTATTTACTAGTTTGTTGTATTTTTTTTTCTGTCTTCGTATTCTCTTCATTTGGGAAAAAAAACGGACACAAAAATTTTTTATTACTCAATTTATCAAAATAAAATACAATCACTAAAATAGTGTTTAAAATAACATGCCTTTACAATCAATGCAAAAAAGCATAGATAAAAAAAAGTTCTATCAACACGCCAAAATAACTGATCAACAGACTTTATAAGTTTTTTAAATATTTCGAAACTTCTTATCGATATAATTCGATAAGTGGGTGGTAGGCATTATTGAACTTATATATGGAGGAAAACGACTATGAAACGTAGCTACTGCAAGATATCAAAATAGTTCGGATACTGTTTGTAGATAAAACGAAATAAAAGTAACGGAATAAAATACGTGATCAGGTTTTATCGCTACCCTAATATGGGAATATTACTGCTGGTAACAACATTACAAGAATATTGAAGCTTCCAAGGCAATATCGCTCAAATATAATTTTGTCGAAAAAGAACGATAAAACGTACGCTTGAATGCATAAACTTTTTTAAGCGATATGGCAATGAGGAAATATTATTTATAAAAATCAAAGCATATTTTTTTTGTATCCCTTTTTGTTTTATCAAGAAGAAGCAACGGGTTATCCACTGGTGTTAACATAAATGGTGTCTATTTATTTATTTATTTATTGTGGATAACTTATATAGCGCCATTTTCGTAATAAAATACCTCAAGGGCGCTTTACATGGTGATTCTACTGTTAAGTTAATTTAATTGAAGCTTTAAATTTGTAATTTGATTAAAATAATTTATTTTGTTGTCACGTGCTACGGATTTATTCAAATGATTTAGAGAACAAGTGGGTTTTAAGTTTTTTCCGAAACATCACTTCACTTTCACAGCCTCGCACCTCTGCTGGGAGAGCATTCCATGCCATAGGGCCTGCGACCGCAAATGCGCGCTCACCAAATTTAGTGCGCTGTTTGCGTAGAGGTATAATAACTTTTCCTCTCGCCGTAGACGTAGCTGATCTAAGCGTGAGACGCCTGTCAGCTAGTTCATCTGGAATGCATAGTTCCCTTAGATATTCCGGAGCAGAGTTGTGCAGTGACTTATGCATAAGCCAACAGAGTTTGTATTCGACCCTCTGTGGAAAACGTAGCCAGTGTAGTTCCCGAAGTAGTGGAGTGATATGACTGAACTTAGAGATTCCGAAAATAAGTCTCGCTGCGGCATTCAATACAGATTGTAGGCGAGTCATTTTGTTCATTGGTAGACCTGCATAGATACCATTACAATAATCGACTCTAGACACTACAAACGCATTTATTAATTGACGGGCGGCATCAACCGGCAAATTTTTGCGTATGCATTTAATTTGTCTCAGCTGGTAGAAGCATGAACTTATCGTTCTACTAATTTGAGCGTCAAGAGATAGGTCAGAATTGAGTAAAACTCCCAGTAGTTTAACGGTGGGTAAAACGGCACTCCCTACATTGGGTAGAGCCGTATCCTGGATCAAATTCTGTCGTCTGGCTGAAGCCACCCACAGTTGTTCAGTTTTTGATGGGTTTAATGTTAGTCTGTTTTCAGCCATCCAGTTTCCTATTTTCTTGATGCATCCATCAATTAAATTGACAAGCACACTTCTCTCGCCTGGTTTGCAATAAAAATAAATCTGCGTATCATCTGCATAGCAGTGCGACCACAATCCACATTCTTTGATAATGTTCTCTATATCTTTAGTGTAAAGGAGATAGAGAAGTGGTCCAAGTACTGACCCTTGAGGCACTCCTGTAGACACCCGAAAGTTGGTTGAGCTTTTACCCTGGAACACGACTGCATATTCTCTTTTATTAAGATATGAACTGAACCACATATGTGCCTGATCACGGATACCATAAGTTTTCTCCAGACGTTCAAGCAAAATATTATGGTCTACAGTATCAAATGCAGCACTCATGTCCAGAAGAGCCATCAACACCAGATTACCAGAGTCCACCGACGTTATAATGTCAGACAGTACTCTTATCACTCCCGTCTCCGTGGAATGAAAACGTCGGTATGCCGATTGCCTTACCGAAAATAAAGAATTCCGCTCGATATAGTTAACGAGCCTGTGAGAAACTATTTTTTCTAGTATTTTTGATACGATGGGAAGATTTGAAATAGGGCGAAAACTGGAAAGATCTTCCACATCTAGTTGGGAATTTTTTAAAAGTGGAGTTACATTTGCTTTTTTTATGGCTCTCGGAACAATGCTGCGCTCCATGGATGTATTAAATAAATCTGTTAAAAATGGAGCTAATACGTTAATGCATTTTTTCAAAAGCCATGTTGGCATCGGATCTAATATACATTGTTTGTTGGGTAATGCCGCAACAATTTTTTTAACCTCATTTATAGACGTTGGTTCAAATTTACTGAATTTTTGAAGGGCATTATCTAAAATTACAGGTTTTTTCGCTGAACTACACGCCAGTCTGATTTTTTCGACTTTATTTGTAAAAAAGTCGGCAAAATCAGTGGCAGTAGCGCTTGTGTTAGATGA